>NW_019384697.1:475672-536592 GCF_000671375.1 Centruroides sculpturatus | reverse complement strand
GGATAACCGAAAAGTATGAAAAAATCCATTATTAGTGTAGTATATTATTATATCCCATGTAATTAGTATATTAGTATATCGCTATTAACCTACTTTGCGTTGAATTTTCATCGATGTTAAGCCTAACAAAAATTTTTTTAAATAATAATCGTCGCTATTGTATCATTAAAAATTAGAAAATTAAGCCTCGTTTAAATACTGGCTCCCTTTCGTGGTCGAATGAGTGTTGCCAGCTAAAACACGTAAAACTAATATTAAAGTAGCCAAGACATAGCCAAATATTGTAGCGCCACATCACTAGCGGACATTTGAAATTTGCTGACTAGGACGGTCGGTTAACCGAGGTGTCGGTTAATCAGGGGTCGGATAATCGAGGCTCTACTGTACTAAATTACTAAATTAGGGTTCCATCAAGTACCAGGCCTAATCTTGGGTTACGGTGAGTAATTCCCATGACTTAACAGTAAAGAAAGAAATACAAAAGAATTGAAAAATAACATGAATGTAAGCAAAAATTTACGACTATATTTATTAAAATGAACTATAATATACTCGGGTCAGATGTCACGCCAACAGTTAACTCAATCATTCTATTTAATGCCTCATAATCTGAAGTTTTTGATTGAACTATAATATACATAAACAACAAGAATAATTATAAACAAGAAGTTAGTAATAAATATATATTTCAAATATTCAAACAAGTCAAAATCAACTATGTACCAGAAAAAAAAAATCGATAAAAAGAAATTCTTTTCCCAACTTGAAACATACAATTAATTAAATCTCCACCAGTATCAATTAGATTCAAAAATAAAGAATACATCTCTTATGAGTTAAGTGCTTAACCAAAAATAATGCCAGACAATTTGGTCCAAAGTAGATAGATAGCCTTTACACTCTCAAGGTTACTTTTTGGAGCTACACCTCTCCTTTGAAAGGGTGTGTTTTCTTTTATCTGGTCTACAAGCGTAATGCACATATTTGAGCTTTATGGGATCAGTTACATATGCAAGTGAATGTTTTAATTTTGAATTTAGTTTATTGTTGGGGTTTTGGAAGTTGTCTGCTCTTAAAAGCATAATAAAACATTCCTGAAAACAAAATAATAATAACTATAAAAAGAATGCCTAAAACGTAAGATAACAATCAAACTTTGACTTCTTATGCACATTCCAATTTCACTTTTAAACACAAGATCCCCATATTTTGTCTAATTTCCCCAATTAATGTACATAGGCATTGTGAGGCACTATTCTGGTTTTTATGACTATTGCCATATATTTTTTCTACTTAAAATTTTCCTGAACCTCATTTGTGCAATTTGACATATTCTGCACCTCTGATCTGCACATATGATTGATGCATTTGTAAAATTAGATGGGCACAAAAGTAACTCACTTATCATAGATAGTGTACTCTACATATTAAAAATTTAAAACATTGACTTCCATGCTCATTTTGCACAAAGTGTCCTGGGTTCCATTTTAATTATGTAACATTTATTTACTGTTTTCAATTTTTAAATTTTTTTTAAGTATAATTGGTAGTAATATTTAGCAAAAAAAACATTGATGTGAATTATCTCATAGGGGCGTGTGAAGTAACATTTCTTTTGCAGACACAAACTATGAGATAATTCAGATAATATAAATAAATATAAGTTTTATTTTTTAATGTTCTTCAATATTTTTTCAATAAACTTTTCCTTTTATGACATCAAATTTATTTCTCATTCATATTCCAGGCACAAATTAGCCACCTTGTTAATATATTTACTAAGAAAATATTCATATCTGACAATCAAAACAGAAAACTTGTATCACATTTTAAACTTTAGTAACGAAGTTCCAAGGATTAATTTTGTTGATTAAATCATGATTTAATCAACATTTTAAACTTCTTTATAATTTGTTCTATAATACCCAATCAATGTGTCATTTTCATTTCTGATGCCCACTAATCAGTTATAATAAAGGATTATCTTTTAATTGATTTTATGTATGACTCTGATGAATTTTTAAATTTAATTTTGTTTTTCAGAAAAGAAAAGGAAAGAAGCTATCATAGCAGCTAATAATTTGACATCAGCATTAGTGGATCATTTGAATGTTGGGTAAAATGAATGAAATTTTTAATGCCTAAATTATTTATGAATAATTAAAAAACTACTGATTTCTTTTAGAGTGGCTCAGGCATATTTGAATCAAAAAAGGCTAGATGCTGAAGCAAAACATCTCCATGCAAATGTGACGCATTTTGCCAAACAGACAGCGCAGTGGTTACATCTTGTAGAAAGTTTCAATCAAGCATTAAAAGTAAGAGGTTATACATTAGTACAGGGGTTCTTAACTATTTTTGGGCTTTCAGCCCTTTTTCAGAATAATGTTTTAAATACATATGATAAAATAATTGGTTTCTGTTGTAATTCTATATATTTTGACGTACAGTTACTAAAATATTAAAAAAAATTGTGATATAGTAATATATGTGATGATAACAACAATAATGTTGAAAGTTGTGGTGAACAAATTATATTTTGAGTATCTGAAATAATAGTAATGTGATATGAAATTATCTGTAATTTCTAATTGGAAACAATGTCACAAATATGGTGTGTCCAAAAAGTTACCCATGGAAAAGTTTAAGTAAAATTATAATAAAAGTGAAGTTTTACATGTGATATTGCAGTTTCTTCTATAGCAAATGCTGAAAATGTCCCTAGAGTATGTTTGCCCATGATGCTATATATTATTGAACATATTCCGGAGGAAGACAGAAGTGATCTGTTTAATGTGTTTAATTGCCATCTTCAGCTCCTTCAGAGTACAGATTGTTCTCGTATATCTGTCCCTTCAGTACATCCCAGAGATAAAAATCCAGGGTGTGAGGTCCAGAATCCTAGCAAGTCAGATTCTATGGGAGATTATGTGATCTTTATGACTCACAGTAACTTTTCAGACATCTTGTATTTTGTTAATACTACTATGATTTGTTGACTGTATTCATAATTAAAGAAAATGCTAAATTTCAGTTAGTTTAGTAAAAATAAACATGTAATTTTCTTTCTACCCAGATTCACAAACTGTTTAGGGTTCATGGACCCCAAAAACTTTTAAGATCCTCTGCATTAGTACCATAATTGAAATTGAATTAAAAGTTTTATTATAGAATTATGTTTATTTGTACAATAACTTTTATAATTTATTTATCATTTTTATATACAGTATTTTAGATATAATAATATAATAATTTAAATTGCTTACTAAATATATTAGGTAATTAAATTCTGAAATAATATTATTTATATAATTATATATGTTACCAGCCAAACCCGATTTCATCCTACGTGTGTCAGGATATACTAGTTTAGCCTAGGACAATCTAGTTTGGCCTAAATACTTTAGGCTTAACTAGTTTGTCCTAGGCCAAACTGATTTAGAATTATTATTTAAGTCGACTTATGCTACCCCGATTTATGCAAACCTGGAGTTATGTGATTTTCAAATCTCATTGATTCCTCTTTTGTTTGAGTGCCACGCAACTCTTGATTACTCACTCCCCCCACACTATTGTTCAGCTTACATGTTCAGATGTGTCACATGGAATCGATGCATAGCTACAATTTGTGTTATTTATTTCTGTATTTGTTATATCTATGGAAACTTGAGAGATTCTACTATGTCATCCAAATGAAGTAGAATTCTTCTGCATCAAACAAGGGAAAAAAACTTTGGAATGTAAAGTTAACATTATTAACTTTGATACAAAAATGAAAATTTGTGAATTGGCAAAGAAAGTTTGATCTACCAGAATTGCCAGTCAGAACAATTATAAAAGGTAAAGAAAAAATTCTCGAAGCTGTGAAAAATGTTTAATCTTTAAATTCAAGCATCATTCATAAACTTCAAGGTATTATTGCTGAGATGGAAACAATGTTAAAATTATGGTGTGATAATCAAATAAATGTGAAAAATTGTCCTGTTGATCAGAACACTGTGTGCTCTCAAGCTAAGCTGATTTTTGAGAGATTGAAAGAGGATGCTGGAGAGGTGGCTAAAGATGAAGAGTTTAAAGCTAGTAATGGTTGGTTCAGCTGATTCAAAAGTTGCTGTAATTGGCATAGCATTGCAGAAAGTGGAGAGGTGGCAAGTGATGATAAAGAGGCTGTGTCTTACTTTCCAGAGAAATTCAAAGCTATGATAGATGAAGGTGCTATACCAGCCAAACCATATTCAACATAGATAAGACTGGCCTGTTCTGGAAGAAAATGCCTAAAAGAATGTTTATCATGCATGAAGAGAAAACCTTTCCAGGTTTTAAGGCCGCCAAAGATTGATTGACAGTGATGGTTGGCGCGAATGTAGCTGGTGATTGTAAGTTAAAACCTCTCTTATTTTATTGCTTGGAAAATCCAAGACCATTGAAAAAAATCTGTCTAAAGCTGGCTTGCCTGTGATTTGGAAGTCGAATCATAAAGCTTGGGTGGCAGCTTCTCTTTTTGAGGACTGGTTTGGTTATCACTTCATACCTGAAGTCGAATGTTATTACTAATTTAAACAAATTCCATTTAAAGTGATGCTCATAATCGACAACGCACCAGGTCATCCCCCTGCAACTTTAACTAATTTTGACCCATGTGTGAAAGTTGTATTTTTGCCACCAAATACAACCAGCTTGTTTCAATTAATGGATCAGGGAATCATCAAAACATTCAAAGCTTATTACATGAGATGATCATTTGCACATCTGCATGAAGCTATGAGACAAAACGAGCTCTCTGTTAAAGACTTTTGGAAACATTTTTTTCTAAGTTATTGTTTTCTTTAGTCTCCAGCCCCAAATAAAAATAATTTGTATGCGAAATTATACCCCAACTTATGCAAATTTGACTTACGCGGTTATTGCTCGGTCCCACCTATTGTGTAAGTTCGGGGTATTACTCTAATTGTTGTGTTTATTTTTATGTATATTTGTTAATTTTTGGAGGGTAGATATCAACTATCCATCAGGACTTTTTATTTACTTGCAAAAATAAATAATTTTTGCAAGTAAATAAAAAAAGTAGTTCTGGTTCTTGATATTTCAAAGACTACTTTAGTCTTTGAAATATCAAGAACCAGCACTACTTATTTCCCTGCTCTCTGTCACAAGAAATACTTAAACCTTGAACATTTATTTATGCAACAGACTCAAGAATTTTTCACCAAGTCTATAGAATTTGTAACACCAGAAAGTTGCAAATATATATGTTTTTCTTTGTTTTATTATTTTGATTAAATATTTTGATCATATTATATGCTGATGAGTAACAAAATACTGATATTTCAAGAAAGACTATATGCTTGAAGGGAGTAATTTAAAAATAATAGATTCAGAATAAGGATACAAAGATATAGCTTTGTTGTCCTTTTGCATAAAATATGCAAGGGACTAGTGGGGTATGGAGGATTGGAGAAGAAGTAATGAGTATACATAAGTTCTGTTTGGGATCAATGTTATAGGAAAACATGAAATAACATGATATTACCATTAAAATAAATTGTAGCTATGCAGAATAGTAATAAGCTATGGGATTATTGAGTGGAAAAGTACCAGAACAAGTTAAAGAAAAGTGTAAGAAACGGTGGTATGCTGCTCATAATTTATGGCTCAGAGTATAGGATAATGAAGAGGAAATGGGAACAAAAGTTATATGACGTGGATGAGGTTGTTGTAATGGTTAAATCAAATGATAGAGATTTAATCTATAATGATTCAGTGTTATATAAAAATGGACATTTTTTGACTTTTTTTATTTGGATTATTAGCATATAAGAGAAAAGATATGAAGGTTTAAATGTGTTCAGAGAGCAGCATATTATGTAAATTTTATTAACCCACTAACACATGTCTTTTTTTTTTTATTATTATCAATTACCATAAAATACATTTTGAGAATTCTGTGAAGGGAAATGGATTCTCAAAATATATTTATGGTGATTGATATAAATAAAGATGAAAACCAATAAAAAAAGGGGGCAAGCATTAGAGTGGATTAATGCTCCATATAGAGATAAATTTAGACATACGGTATATCAAAAATATGTTAGACGTCCGTGTTTATCAACAACTCCTCAACGATAGTGCTCACGAGAAGAGTGCGAGATCTCGTCCCGTTTTTTAAAGATTGATATCCCCGTTTTTAGTTAGTTTCGGTTTCGTTTTCTTACTTGTTGTTCTTTTCTGTAAACTGCTTTGTGATTTATGTCCTTAATAATAACTTTAATAAAGTATTTTGAAGACATTGCTTGGTGGTATGTATAATTTGTCATCCTATCCTGCGCTGTGAACGGACGAATTATCATTGGCTTATCATTAAAAGTTACATGATAAAAGACCTTAATCCTAACAAAATATGCTATATAGCATTGTTAATATATCTTTGCTGGAAGACTTATTTCATTTTTGAATTATGGAATAATGTATTATTTTAACTTTCTAATTACCAACTCAGAATGCCTGCAATAAGGTGCTTCTTAGTTTAGTATATAGAGGTAATGTCTTCAAATTTTTTTTAACTATACTACATATGCCAGCTCTAAGATGAGATTAGTTATATATATATATATTAATGTATTTTCCTACAAACTATTATACATTCTTCTTGATCAGGTAAATTGGTTATATGCATTTTTCCCAAGGCAGTTTTTAATAAATTATAAATCTCAGCAAAGATGATGAGACAAGATCATAATGGGGATGCAATTATAGATTTGTAGAGATAATGGATTGCTGTAGTCAATTTGGATTTGAATAATTCTAGAGAAGAGTTGAAAAGTTTAATCAGAGGCAGATCTAGGTTTTTTGGGGCCTAGGGCTTATTGAAGTTCAATAGGGTCCCATTTTTACCAAACCTAACCTAACCTATTAACTATAACTGAGTGGTCAAGGTGACAGTCTACCGCTCTCTGGGGACCTGGGATCAAATCTGGACAGGTCCATCCAGATAGGTAAGGCCCCATCCCTCACCGCCCAGTCACCATTGTGGGGCTGGCGAAGCCATAACAGGCTTGCTAAAAGAGGACCTCTTAGTGTCCACAGGGTGGAAAGAGTTAAACAAAATCTGTTAACTATTAATATTTTTTACTATATGATAAGTGCTCATTGTTAATGAAAAAGTATAAAAAATTTATGATGATAATTCAATTTTTGTGGGCCCTTGACACTTGGGGGCCCAGGGCTTAAGCCCTATTAGTCCCTATGTAGATCTGCCCCTGTGTTTAATGATCTGAAAGAGATATACATAGAATAAAACATAGAATATTTAAAATCCAGGTAACCCTCAATATGTACTGTACAGTTAAATTGGTCCTGCAGGTATACTGCATACATCAAAACTACACACACTGAAGTTAACAATCAATAACAAATAAATTAATTCATGAATTAGGTCATTAAAAAATCATATACTTATGATAAAATACTGAATATATTATAATTAGTTTATTACAATTTTTGATTTATTTGCTTTAGATTAAAATAGTTATTTAATTACTATTGCAGGAAATAGGAGATGTAGAGAATTGGGCAAAAAGTATAGAAGCAGATATGAGAACAGTTTCAAGTGCTTTGGAATATGCCTATAAAGGTAATAAATTAAAAATGTAATGAGAAATTTTGAAATTAGCTGTTTAATATGCAAATAGATTGAATTTAAAAATTGTTAATAAAACTAGCTTTGTTTATTAACTTGAATCTTTATACCATTTAGGAAGTCCTGTTAACTTGTTAAACAGCATGCAGAATTTCAGGACCCAAAATGTTCCCAGAACATAAATTTTACATATAAAATTTTCTCAAAAATTGTTCCACACTAGCATAAAAAATATAGTCAAATCTCACTATGATATTTTCAGGACCAGGAAAATAGGTGTGTTATACAAGGGTTATTGTTGTAGTGAGGTCTTGAAATTTAAGAATCGAGATTGTTAAGAAAGTAATGATTAATTTAAATATTAATCTCTGTAATTTAAATAATGCCTTCTGGTTCTGAATTATTTATTAACCAGAAAATTGAATTACATTGTTTTTAACTTTATGTTGTCTTAAAATATTATTTTGCTTTGGCTCATTTTTTGCAAGTTATGATTTACAAATGCTGATCGAATTGCATCAAGAGCAGCCAGTTGTTTGTTTCCAGTTCCAGGAATTGTGGTTGTCATGTGTCAAATTGTTTCCATTTGAGAAATAACTTCTAAGATACTGGGGAGTTTACATGGAACTGATTCTTCTTCCTCTTCCTCATCTTGGACATCAGATCCTAACTCTGCCAGAATTGCCTCATTGGTGCAGTCTGTAAATAAATATAGCTCTTGGTTAACAGAAACATACTCTTCTGCCATAATGTCTACACTCTTGTCTGTAATACTGTAATGTTTTTGGAGTAGTTATTGGAGACCACTACAGGCTGCATTGTTACACCACAGGCTGCATGTTACCAGTCTGTGGTGTCACAAAGCGATCTCCAGGATGATGACCTGGTGTCAAAGCTCACTGTTTGACACAAAGTCATAATTCTCGTTATAAGATAACACAGGTATGTCATTCTTTTGGATGAAGACAAATTTTGCTTCTTTTCAGCAGTAACAAATTGGAAATTCCACCAGTAACTGGCAATCATCTCACATGCTTGTTTTATGTTTATGTTATATGGATTTGTTAACTTCCTTTCAATGTTTATTAACACACACTGCATTAAATGAAATCTGTACTCGGCCATCCTATGGAAAATAGTAATTTTCACCATACATTAGTGCTTAAGTTAAAGCATTCTTCTATGACATTAAGTTCGGTAGACTATCATTACAGCTTTCAGGTTAGACACTTCTTTTATTATTTCCACATATGCATTTCGGACTTATATAAATGTTAAGTCCCTCTTCAGTGCAATACTATAAATTATTAAAAAAACATAATTAGTAACATGACAAAACTCTTCGCGTGCAGGCCATATTTACTGACATAAAACTATCATACTTAAAAATTGTCACACTTATACGATACCTATGGTTCTGTCTTCTAAAACAACAGTGTATAATGAGTAACATTGGAAAGATTTTAAAATACAGCCATTAAAAATGCCACAAATACATTTTCCAACATTAATACGGAAAACCTAATATATTAATAATTTTATAATTTTTTACTTTATATCATCATATATCTTAATAAAATAACAATANGTAACATTGGAAAGATTTTAAAATACAGCCATTAAAAACACCACAAATACATTTTCCAACATTAATACAGAAAACCTAATATATTAATAATTTTATAATTTTTTTACTTTTTTACTTACGATACTCACTTTTAACATTTGCTCATAAAATCTTACATAAGTACAACTCTCAAAGAATGTGTATGTTCTACAATATAACATTGCAGTAACTGCAATTATAATTGTTTTACAGATTAATTACATGTAGCATAGTAATATTAAAAACATTTTTTAAGAGAATACATACACAATTTTACAATATATTTCCAATTATTTTCTGTCACAACACTGATAAATACATTACAATAAAATTTTTTTTTTCATTAGCGCCACCAATTATATTATACTACTGTTGATCTATTTTATTACCATTTGATATATTGATTAAATTATCATCTTTAAATTTTATAATCTCAATATGTTCCTTAAATTTACATTTATACATATCTTTTTCCAAATGAATTATTTTTATATTATTTCTATCTATTTGACAATTACTATTTTTTATATGATTGAACCACAGAGAATTATTGTGTTTTAATTTAATTGCTGCTTCGTGTTCTACTAGTTTCACCTATAAAATTTTTTGGTTCTTGGCAATTACAATTAATTTTATATATAACTCCTGATTTTTTTAATTTATCAACTTTCATTTTATATTTATTATTATTATTATTATTATAAATATTACTTGAAATTTTATTGGTCAAAGATGGGGCCAAAACAAAATTTTTTTTTTTTTTAAATCTTACTACAATTATTATAAACATCATTGATATAAGGAAAAGCTTTATAATTCTTATCTTTTTTATATTTGATATTAAATCTGTTTTTATAATACTGGTTGTGCCACATTTTTAACTTGTAACTGGGGTAATTATTCAAAATAAATTTATTCTCTAATTCTTTTAATTCAATTTTACGATTTATATTATTAGTAGTTCTTGTATATATATTTTTTAGACCCATTATGTAGGTGTTCTTTTTTATAGTTTCAGGGATGCAGGATTGATAATTGATGGTTTTATTGACGTTACATGGTTTTTTAAATGTCTTGAAAGAAAATTTGTCTATTTCATTAATTATTGTTATATCTAAAAAATTTATTTGGGTGCATTTTTCTAATTCAATATCAAATTTTATATCTTCATTTATATTATTTATAGTATTTAATATTATTGTATCATTTGTTATCTTATTATTAAAACTTAAGTAGTAGTCATCAACATATCTCATCACCATTTTAACACCAGGAATATTTTGTATTTTTTCATCAATATTTTTCATAACTAATTCAGCAAGTTTTGGCCCCATCTTTGATCCCATACTGACACCATCTATTTGTCTGTAAAAATCATTATAAACTTCAAAATAATTTCTGGTATATGCAAATTTTATAAGATCAATTAGTGTTTTATCAACTTGCAGTTGTATTAGGCTGTTTTCTATTGATTTCCACTTTATATTCGGATACATATTTTTTACATCTAAACTAATTAATGTATCTGATCTTTCTTTTTTTATTTTTTGGATATTATTTATGACTTCATCAGCATTTTTTATGTTATTGTTGGAACCTTTAATGTTTTTTAATTGCTTTTTAATATAATTTTCTAGATTATAAAGTACAGAGTATCTAAAATCAACGATTGGTCTGTATTTCTCTTCTTCTTTATGTGTTTTTAACCTTATTTTTAATTTTAGAGTTCTATTATTTTTAAAATTAAGTATGTAATTTTTATCAGTTTCATTTATTTTGTTCTTCAAATATGTGTCTTTTATTATTTTAGTTAAATCTTTTTTTATTTTTTTATATGGATTTATATTTAGTTTGATATATTGATCATTATCAATTTGTTCTACAGTTTTATTCTTTAAATTATTGCTATCAATTATTATTAGCTGTTTAGTTTTATCTACTTTGATTATTGAAAGGTTGTTGGTTTTCAAAAAGGTATTCTGTTTATTTTTTCTTTATATTTGTTTACTTTAAATTTATTTTTTTGATGAATTTGTTTAGAATTTTGAATAGTAGTGCCTATTAAACTGGTTTTCTTTTCTTTTTCAATTGATAGATCCTTTATACTTTTATCAATGTTTGCCATTAAATCTAATGTGATATTACTAATAGGTAAGTTAAAGTCTAAGCCTAACGCTATGAAATTCTTTACATCGTTTGGAATCTGTAAATTTGAATTATTGACCAATAAATTATTAATTCATTTATTCTTATCTTTAGGTATTGGGTATTTAAATAATTTACTTAGTTTTATATCTTTTTTTATATTTATAGTTATTTGCTATTCCTTTATACCGGTTTTCTTTATAATTATATTTATGTATTAATTTTCTTAATTTATATTTTAGATTATTCCATTTTTTAATTTTACTTCTTATCACAGACTTTATTATTTTTCTTTCAATTTTCCAAATCATATGTTTCATTATTATATTTCTTATTGTCTTTTTTTAACTTTAAAGTGTTTGGCGTATATTTTTCCCTTAAAAACCACTTAAAATAGTTTGTGTCATGTTCCAATATTTCTATTTTCTTCATAAGAACAACAACAGGTTAGTCATTCTTACGAAGTTAATGATAGTCTACCAAACTTAATTCAAATTAAAGAGACATACATACATAGAACTTGATGTAACACATTGATTAATGGAAATAAAATTGAAGTCAAATCCGACAGGTATCATAAACAATGTCACAGATGACCTGTATTAGTTTGGAGTGATAAATGATATTCAAATAGAATGATTTAAAATAAACTTTAAAACCATTTCAGAAATTTTTTTCTTTTGGAATGCAACATTTAAAAACTTTTCTTTACAATGATGATCATGCAATTTTTTTTGAAAAATTATTTAAGAAATGCACCAATTTTTCCAAAAGGTAATTTTTAGAGTCAGTTTTATAGCCAATACTACCTCATTATGACACATGCCTCTCTCACTCATCTGTGCATGCTTAATTTTCTTTTCTTTTTTTTTAAACCCGGCATTTAGATATTGTATGTTACAATTTTACTTTTAAAACAAAAGTTCTCCCAGCATTTTGGTGGATTTCCCCAATTCTTGTCTGTAGGCATAGCCATGTCACTCCATTTTGTTATAATATTTTTACAGCTACTGCCATGTTATTTTTCTGCTGTAGATTTTCCTGGGACTGTTTTAATTTTCCCAAATATGCAAATTAGGTTTGGATATATTTGCATTCCTGCTGTTAAGTAGTATTATTATTCATTTCTTTTATAAAATTTTAGTGTGTTTTTGCATTCATAAATCAAATTCTGTTAACTTTGATTTTTTATTTGTGAAATTTCTTGTTTATTGAATAAGTAAAATATTCTGTGTTTAAATTTGTTCATATTTACTCAATTTATAATAGAGTAGTAATTAAAATACGAACTTTTTTACTAATTTACTGTAGTTTTAATATTCATAAATAATATATTTGTTCTATAATTTAGTAATTACAACATTTAATTATGAAAGGTTTTAAAAATATAATTTAAATTCAGTTGTTTATTCTACTGTATAATATCTTTTTCAATGAAACAAAATAATTTAGCAGGTGTATCAAGAATTCATTTGTTAAATTAAGATAAATATTTTAAAGATTGTTCAATCTGTTCCTCAACATTCAAATGGTTCTATATTTAAACAAGATTTGAACATTATAGTACTTGAGGAAACTTACGTTTTTTCTTGGGAATGAATGCAAAACATTGAGGTTTTTTCCTCGGTCCTTTTACTCAACTTGGAACTTTTTTCCAGAGAAGTTCTGTTTATTTAACTCCCCTTCTCTTGGTTTAAAAAAAGATTCATTTCCACAAAAGTCAATTGAATATTTAATAAACTATAAACTATTTCACAATAGATTTAAAAATTTTTTTATATTAATTTGAACTTTGGTTGTTTCACTGTAATATCAAACAAGTTACAAGTAATTTCTCACCATTATATGTAACTTGTTTGGTATTGCAGTGGAACCAATCTCACAGCTATAAAAGTGAGCATAATTTCTTTATATATTAATAGAATTTTATATGCTCTTGGTTTTGATATGGTCATTTTATGGATGAGTTTCTGATTATTATTAAAACTAGGATTTTTAAGTGAGAAAAAAAAAATAGGAAAATAAGTAATTTTTAAGTCATGAAAAATTGGAAAATAAGTTTATATAGGGTGTTTGTGTTAGGAAGTAGCAATATTTTTATAGCATGTTCTAGAGACATAGAGGATTCAAAAATATCTTATAAACATAGCCTTTCAAATGCATTGTTTTAGTGCAAGAAAGAGTTAAAGTTCAATCTAACTACCTCTTAAGATGTTGTTCTGTAACACTAAGTGCTGCAGATCTCACTATTGTTCAGTGTCTTTGCTATACTAAAGTACCAAGAAATGCAAGTGAGCCTTACATTTTTGCAAAAATGTATGGGTTACTTGTATTTGTGTGAGTTTCAACTAGATCTTCTTTATATTGCTTACTAAGAAACTTTCTCTGTTGCTGTTTGAAAAGGATTTATACTTGGAATAAAATGCTCAACATCTACAGAGACAATTGAAGTTCCCGTAAATTTCCTTGTTATGTTTGGATCAATGTTTAACACAAGTCACCTACATTGCTACTCAATATCTTGGCATAGTTCACTAACACTGTTCAGTCAGGACTTTTCAAAAAATAGGAAAGGAGCTTTTTCTTAAATTCTCCCTTGAGCATGCTTTCCAAATATTATGCTTCTTCTACTGCTTTGGTCAGACATAATTTTCTTTTCAGTTTTTTGATATACATGTGTCATATGTCCATAAATTCTTGACAATTTATCATATGTCAAGAATAGCATACTTTTGTACAATTAAATTTATGTAATAGTTTTTCAAATAGGAATAACTTTTGGTTATGTAAATTTATTTATTCATTTGCATATTTTATTTGATTCTGAGCAAGATTGGAATTAGTGTTACATATTATTATAGTGTATTGCTTTTTCTTTTTCAATATTAAGAAGCATTCGTCAACTGTTTTTCTCTCACTGTCAACATATTCTAGAAGTTCCTGTTGTTGTATCCCATATGAATATTAATATAGGAATTTCTGTAGCTAGGAATGAATAAAATGAGCAGAAAATATCAAATCTTTCCACCATCAAACCTCTGTTTTTGAACATAATTTGTTCCTAAAAATTGTTGGAAAACCAATTTGTTCTAAAACCAAAACAGATTTTTCCATAAGAAACAATATAAAATAGATTAATCTGTTTCTGTCTTCCAAAACAAAGCATTTATTTTTAAATGTGATTTAAATTTAACTGTGGTGCATATTGAAAAACAGAAGTCATATCTTTCCTGTATGTGCATTGAAATCTAATTTAAATAGCATCATCAATAATTTGTGTCATGATGTCTAATGATACTAGGCAATCTTAGTGCTACTAACTTCTGAAGTCCTGTTGTCAATTGGTTGGGCAGTCAGCTTTCTTTAACATAGAAAGTATAGGGAGTTGACCATCTGTCTCTCTCTAATCTATGGCTGGCTCTAGACTAGACAAGTAGTTTGTTCGGCAACCGAGTTATCATACAGCAACCAAGGCAAATATGAGTTTGAAATTCTGTTTGTGAAATGAATTGTTTGAAAAGTGAATCATTCAAAAACTAAGGATTGACTATACAATGAAATCCTACCATATAACAATTTATTTTCCAAATATATGAGGTGTTTGGGCATAAATAATAAGTGACATTTTCAGTGAAATTGAAAATAACTGTGCCTGAATGTTGCTTAACTGAGATGAGTTCTCTGTTGAAATAGTTTCTTAGATAAGTCAACAGGTAGCAGTGTTATATCAACTCATAAAAGTGATATGTACAAACATCTTCACATACGTAATGCTATCTATATATATAACCCATTCAACAGGTGTCCATCCGTCCCATAACCATTTGATAACGGACACTAGAGGCACCCCTATTGTGTGTCATATTTCAAACATTCAAATTAAATTAACAATTTTAATTATTATTTAAATTAACGATATAAATTATTATTATTCACTTGGCCAATAAATTATTATTTGGTCAATATAACAATATAAATAATTCAGTATATTTGTAATAGGAATTTATTATTGTCACGGAATGCATGTAATGTTCACTAGGGGGCGAATAACAAAAAACCGAATAGGTTTGAATCACTACATAAGACGATAAGATTTGAAATAGTTAAGGTAATATAAGGTAATATTTTAATATTTATTAACCCATTCAACGGGTAATGGCAATTTGTAAATAACGCCCACTAGGGGGTGTCCCAGGCTACTAGGCTATGAGAAAATGGTGCCAAGAAGAAAGTGTAGTTTGATGTTGCAGCAGCAAAAAAGCAATAAAATTTGTCAACTGCTTTTTGAAAGCCGCAAAACTGATTTTGATGATTCAGTTAAAGGTCCAGACTATGCTTAATCAATAAATTATAGTGTTCAAAAGACTCAAATAGTGATTATCAAGTAAGTAAACTTCATAACCTAAAATGTAACTTGTGCATGTAAATAGTGCTAACTTCTGCAAATAACATTGTTTAATATTATGGTTATTGGGCTGCAATTTGAAAAATTGTAGATCTATAAATTCCCACTCGTTCATCTGCCATCTGTCCATATGTCTGTCTTTCCTTAATCTCGAGAACTGTGTTAGATAAACGAAATTCAAGGCCAGATATGGAAAGCTTAGGGCATGAGGCCCAATTAACTATATATATGAACTTTCAATTAAAGAGCATTTCAGTTGGTATTACTGAAACTTTATCCAACATGAAATTTCAGTAATACCAACCGAAATGCTCTTTAATGCTGTTCATAGTGTCATACCTCATCTAACAGCTGTGCTCATGAATGATGGGCACCACATTGAACCTTTGTAAATTTGTTAAAATAAAAAAAAAATACAAATGTTCTTAGAGTAAGCTCTAGTAACAACTACACAAATTATGTAATCTTATCAAGTGCCACCTAATGGCAAGAAATGTAACTATTTTGGTACTAAAATTTTTATTACACACTAGCTGCAAGGACCCGCTTCGCTGGGTTTTTTTTATATATATAAAAGACTGTTTTTCTAAGTAATCTAGAATCTAGCTGCAAGGACCTGCTTTGCTGGGCAAAAAGTAACGATAGTGAAGATTAAGATAATTACATTATAGCTAATCTTACCCGTTTTCACAGAATGCAAGAATTAGGTCCCCCGTTTCCAGACTAATTAGAGAACTGGTCCCGATTCTATTTCTGAACGTCTCCTGTTCACGTCTAGTCAAACGAACTATTTTCAACGTTTCTGGAACGTTTACAATCGTTCTATAATCGAACCAATATTCGAATTTTATGTTCGAATTTAATTCGAACAAATTCGAACAAAACATTCGAAATAGAAAGCCACTTTCAACCACTTTCAGCCTCATATCTCCCGCACCCTTATAGCTATCGAGACGCAACCACCCCTATGCACGAATGGAGACTTGGGGCTACCACCACATACAAACACCATTCACGTGCGATGTGTAGTTTTGGCGGAAAAGTGAAATATAGGGACATACACGTCCATTTATATATATATACTAGCTGCAAGGACCCGCTTTGCTGGGTTTTTATTTGTATGTAATATAGTTTTTTTTATATATATAAAAGACTGTTTTTCTAAGTAATCTAGAATCTAGCTGCAAGGACCCGCTTCGCTGGGCAAAAAGTAACGATAGTGAAGATTAAGATAATTACATTATAGCTAATCTTACCCGTTTTCACAGAATGCAAGAATTAGGTCCCCCGTTTCCAGACTAATTAGAGAATTTTTACGTTTAGTCAAACGAACTATTTTCAACGTTTCTGGAACGTTTACAATCGTTCTATAATCGAACCAATATTCGAATTTTATGTTCGAATTTAATTCGAACAAATTCGAACAAAACATTCGAAATAGAAAGCCACTTTCAGCCTCATATCTCCCGCACCCTTATAGCTATCGAGACGCAACCACCCCTATGCACGAATGGAGACTTGGGGCTACCACCACATACAAACACCATTCACGTGCGATGTGTAGTTTTTGCAGAAAAGTGAAATATAGGGATATACATGTCCATTTTTATATATATACATATATATAGATTAAAAAAAATCCTGCTTTCTAAGCATTTCTGTGAAAACTGCATCATCTTATTGTAAATAATTTGAGTTATTAATTTTTAAAAATTTCTGTGACTTTTGAATCACCCTGTACTTTGATTTTTCCTTATTTTCATAGGATTTGGCAACTACCGCTACAAACATAGCAGTTGGCTCCTCTTCTAGACAGTGGAATAATAAATCATGCTTTGGATGCATAGAATATTTCAGGATCATTCTTTAATGCTTTGGATGCAAAGTCATTCAGGAAAACTAACTTTGAAATATGACAATGTTTGTTTACTTGATAAGTCAAAATCAACAGATGCTATCAACAGTAAACTTCAGATGCTATGTCTTGCATTGCATGCAAGACATAGCATCTGAAGTTTACTATTCGTACTTCAAATCATTGCATAGTCATGATGAGTAAAGATAACATTGTAACCATTTACCACTGTTTTATCATTTTCACACATATCTGAAGACAAAAGACTGCACTTGTTCATTTAAATGTGTTTTAATTCATGAGTAAAAAATATTTGAAAACAATCTTTTGTGGAATTGTTACTCTAAAGAAGTCATTTCCTTGAACAATGTAAAAAATTGCATATTTCACATAGTTTGATTGCATTATTTTTCTAAATATTTAGCATGTGCTGCTGTAAAATTTAGAAAATGTCACTTACTATTTTTTACACCTGGACACCAAATATATTGAATAAGAATCAATATATTTTCACAATACACTGATTTTAAATAAAACATCATATTATTTTACACTGAGGTTTATATTTATTTTCAATGTATTATTATTATTATTAATTATTTAATTTCTAATAATAAATTCTGAATTTTATACATTTATAAAATAAATTTTTATTCTGAAAACTTTTAAATAAAAATTTTGTTTTACTTTCAGTTGGTCAAAGTGCTGCTTGAAAAATGGATGAATATACAATAAGTAATTTGTTATTAACAGTAATGTAATATGTAATCCAAATGTGTATGATATTTATTAATCTAAAAATATAAATAATAAAAATAATCTGATAAAAAATTATTTAATCTATTTATAGCAAATATCTTTTGAATTGAATTTATTTATTTATTAAAAAATTTATCTAATATGATTTTTTAAACATTCATTTATTCATTTACCATATTCCCATACAAATAAGAGCTTGCTCTTATATGTGAAAATCATTTATTTTTACATTTTAAAAACATGTTTTGCTGTACAAATGTAAATTAGATATGAATGTATTGAAACAGTAACTGTTTGGTGACATCTCTGTGGTAATCATTATTAAAAATAAAAAATTTAATTTAATTTAACAATAAGTAATTTATGTAATATAGTGCTAGTTTTGTGCATATAAGAGCATTCTCTTATATGTTACAAGGCAATGTCTGTAGGACAATAAAGTCTCCACTATATAACAAATCCAAATAAAAGATTTGTTATTAAATTAGGAATTAAAATAAATTTTTATGGAAAAATAAGTAAGTGTAAAAATTTTTAAGAGTTTAATGTTATTTTTAACGTTATTAGAATTCATTAAATTATAAATAGCAAATTTAAAAAATTTAATTTGAATTACTATTGGTGTTTTAATGATGGATGAAATCAAATTCAAATTAAATTATATTCAATTTAGAATTTTTTATAAAAAAATAAATAAATATAAATTGTTGACAACTAGAAAAAAATTATTTATTATTTCTAAATATTGATTAAAAAACACTGTAATATACATATTGATAGAAATAATGATTGTTTTTTTTTAAAATATATATATATAATGTAAATTATCTTTATAAATTTAAATTCATCAAAGACAGTGATAGAATTTTCTACATTTATGTAAATTTAAATGATTGTATACTCAAACTGTGTGTATACACTACATTTATAACATACACGTATGATTGTATATTCATACAATGTATTTATTATTGTTTTTGAGTATTCTTAGACTTACTGAAAGTTTGACAATTAAACAAATTTAGCACAGATACAGATGCAAAATGTCTTGTTTATATTCTTCCTTTTGTTGTGTAAAACAAAAAGCTGATTATTGCAATAGATCCTCAAGCTTTGCAGTTGGTGGGCCAAATTGCACATAGTTAAGTTGTAGAATAGATAGGCCACAAATATTTTGTATATTCTATGAATAGAAATGCATCTATTTTTGTATTCTATCATTTCTAATGATACTCAAATATGTTTGCAGGCTGGATTTGGTCCAGGGGCTTTAATTTAGGCACCACTGATTTAGCTAGTCAAAATATAAAATTGTCACATCTGATCCATTGGTTAGGAAGTGTTATTCAGAGATTTGATTTTGCCCCACTGTGGTGGAATGCCAGCTTGTTAATAGATTGTAGCAAATTGCCATTGTTGTAATTGAAGAGATTCTCTGCATGTTGAGAAAACTTCAATATGACCATTGATGCAATAAAGAAAAAGATTTGATCACATTATCACAAAGTAAGCCATCTGTACAATGAAACTGTCTTTGATACATTATTCTGTAGTATGCATGTTTCTGATCCCAAATTCTTAGTTCACTATCCTTGAAATGTGCAACTGCTGTTTCTTCATAGAATTTATTGTTTCTGTTCACTCTATCAACACAATAAATAAATTCCTCTTAGAAATCTATTCATATAATGAAACTATGATTTGTGAATGAAACTAGACAAACATTATAAAATTGAATGCACTGTTCAACTCAAATGACAAAAAAAATGAGATGAAATTTGACTCTAACATCAGTTTTTAATACCACAATAAGTTTTTGAATTTTACTTTTATACCCTGTATAAGATTTTTGTTAAAGTAAAATTGATCAAGTTTTTAATTAATTTGTTTAATGTTCATATAACTATTAATATAAAATCTGTTATTGATATATGAAATAGAATATTCTGGAAATTTTATTTTTTATATATTCAGTCTTGAAAAAACTTGAAAAAGTTTCTAATTTTATTAAATTTTTTTTTCAAAAAGTTTTACTGGTTATGTGTGAGATTTATGTTTACATTTGTTTTAATTTTATGTGTTCTAGAGAAATATCTTATTCTTAGGTCTTCCTGTGCCAAGTGGTGTAGGAACTACTGAAATATATCCTTTAATATTTTTGTTATATGCAGAGCAGTGTTTTTCAAACTTCTAACAAATTGCATCCCCAGTGTAATAATTTTTTTCTTGAAGCACCTCGATTTTTTTATCAATGTAGAGTTATTGTACTTCAAACAAAAGGCCCTGTTCAAGCACATCAACCTCACGTTGGTAAGAAGAGGTTTACTTCTAGGTGGAAGACGAATACAAAAAATGACATGGATAACACACTGTTCCTTTTACAATCCATCAGGAACTTGAATCAAGCTCTGTATAATACTGTATAATGTGTTAGGCCTTAGTTAGGCCTAACACATTATACAGTATATTTTAGCTTGCATTGCTAAACAGTAAATAACAATACACCACACTGGGAAATACGTAATGACGAACACAGAACAGTGGTTATTGTACTTTTTGTAATTTTAATAATACACATAAGAAATGTTATGTCACTGCTCAGCACTATATTTTGTGGCATGCCTGAAGTGTTATTGCAGAATCCTAGTGTGTCACAGCATTCTGGTTGAAATCACTGATGTAGCATAGTGAAATTGGATTACTATATCAAGGGCATAACTATCATAATAAGCTAATGCACTGCAAATGCAGATGTGTTGTCTTAATATAATAGTTTAGATTCTACTTCGTGTAAGGTAATGTAAAAATATCAAAACAATTTGTAAAATTTTATATTGAAATACAAACAGCAGCATATCCCATTTGTTGTTAACTCTTCATATAACATTGTTATAAATTTTGTAAGAAAATTAATGCTTATATTTACTGAAGTTTTAAATTTGTCTTTATTTATTAAAAACTAGCTGCAAGGACCTGCTTCGCTGGGTTTTTATTTGTTCGTACATTTGTATGTAATATAGTTTTTTTTTTATATATATATAAAAGACTGTTTTTCTAAGTAATCTAGAATGTAGCTGCAAGGACCCGTTTCGCTGGGTTTTTAAAAAGTAACGATAGTGAAGATTAAGATAATTACATTATAGCCAATCTTACCCGTTTTCACAGAATGCAAAAATTAGGTCCCCCGTTTCCAGACTAATTAGAGACCTGGTCTCGATTCTATTTCTGAAACGTCTCCTGTTCACGTCCAGCCAAACGAACTATTTTCAACATTTTTGGAACATTTAGAATCGTTCTATAATCGAACCAATATTCAAATTTTATGGTTGAATTAAATTCGAACAAATTTCAACATAAAATTCGAAATAGAGAACCACTTTCAAGCCCATATCTCCCGCACCCTTATAGCTATCGAGACGCAACCACCATAGTGCACGAATGGAGACTTGGGGCTACTACCACATACAAACACCATTCATGTGCAATGTATAGTTTTGGCGGAAAAGTGAAATATAGGGACACACATGTCCATTTTTACATATATATATAGATAATTTTAAAATTAAGAATAAATGAAATTTAGAAATTTCATTCATAGTAATAATCAGCAGTGGATCATTTTGGGGACTTGAAGCTAATAGTAATTTAGGGCTGTTCAGAAAAAGTCTTATGCTAGATAATGGTAAATTTTACAAATATGTAATGCTTATTATAGAAATTTAAAAACTAAACAGAATTGAAAAAAAAAAAAACAGTTGGTAATCTTAACTATGCTATTTGGGCTACAATTTGAAAAAAATTGATTTATAAATTCTTGCTATCATCTGTCTCTGTTCTTCCATAATCTCAAGAATGGAGTTAGATAGACAAAAGTTTGAGACCAGATATGGAAGCCTAGGGGCAAGAGGCTCCGATTACCTATACACAAACTTCCAGTTTGCAGCAGAAGTCACATTGTTTTAATTAAAAAATTTTTCCCTTTAAGGAGTTGGATAGATGACTGGCACAACTCTAGTGCTAGCAGGAAAAGTATGATGTACAGTACAAGGACAAGATACTACTAAATTGAGGTGGAGAGCATATAATTTAATAAATTAAATAAATTAAAAATATGATTAAAACTTGCAGCTCAGCACTGTGACAAACAAACAGTTATTTATTGTGACATTAAGTTGAGTTTTTTTGACATGGGCCTGTGGGACCTTGATGGGGTAGCCAATTCTTCCAGACTCATCAGAATATGCTGAAATTGGTAAAAAATTTTAAATTCTCTGACTTCTAAAGTGAGGGCTATTTCCCTATTTACTTAACAAGATGATCAACTTTTGGTTATATGTTAAAACAGACTAAAGACTAAGTGACAGCATTTTGATATTGTTAAGAGTAAAAAAACTCCCAGAATCAATTCGTTGGAGTTGGCAAGACCTAGAGCTATGACCCCATTTGCCCATATTATAGTCTGCTATCAGTAATAATTATAATATAGATTGTAGATGAAAATTCAAATTTACACTAAGAATAAACATTAATACAAAATTATTTATTCAATTAAAACAATACAATATAAATTTCATTGTTATCTTTGGACATATATCACATTTGATATTATTTTAATCAAATATTTTTAAAGAGTAAAATATGTATGCAAAATATTACATTAATTTTATTGAACAAAAGTTGTTTGATATTTTATCACAATTAACTGTAAAGTTAATTGTGGACAAAAATGTTATGATAATTGTACACATACATACAGTTTAATATTAATAGAATTTATATGAACAAAGTTTAAAACATATACAGTCAAACTTCTGTAATTCAAACTTGATTAATTCAAATTTTTGAATAATTCGAAGCTGCAGTAGCTTAGTTCACATTGACTGAAAAGCCAAAAATGAATGCCAAACTGGTCTGGACTGCAAAAAGCAATTTTGAATTTTGAGCAGCTGTTCATTTACAAGCAAGAAATAAATGTCATTAGTAAAAATAAAAATACTTCTGATATTCTTTTTTTTTTAAACCACTGTTGCATATTTGTTACAAAAAACAAAGGATAAGTTAAAAATAAAACATTGTTGGGTGAGTGAAATGTTTATAAAGTGTGAATTGCAAGAATATCATGTTAAGTTTAATGTCTATTCTGTTGTGATGCTTTTGTAGCCACCTTAAAAACCACTAGAAACATCTGACAACAAATGGCACTGTAATAAGCAGAGAAATTTTTTCACTAGTGAAAAATTGACAGTTCTGAACTTCTGAGCAATTTGTGAATTCGTAAAATTCACTGAAAACATGTATGACATGTTAGTCATTCTGTTTTTGTTTTTGCCAGTGATTTGCTCGCAGTGTGAATTAAGCTTAACAACAAAATGTGACAATCATTTTATCTTTATTACTTAATAATTGTCAATAAAAGTGTTTAATTCGAATTTTGGATAAATCAAATTATTTTGTACTACCCTTGAACTTTGAATTAACCAAGTTTGATTTTATTTCTAATGAATTATTTAGACAAACTTTTTTAAACAATAATAATAATAATTTCGCATATTTTACTTATTTTACTTTTATATATAATAACTATTGAAATTAATTTTTGAAAATTTTTATTGTTTATACAGTAAAATATGCTTATACATTAAGAATTAATAGCAAATGTTTAATTTGTATAATTTATTATTTTGTAGTTTAGGATTTTTTTATTTAGTAAATATTCTATATTTGAAAATGTAATAAAAGCAATAAAAGTTAGAATTTTTAAATTAATAATTTAAACTCGTAGTATTAGATTTTCTGAAAAGTCTCAAATATAATGATGACTTAATTAAAGGAATATAAATGAATACAGATAACATTTCTTCAAAATTTTATAATTGAAGAGAGGAATTTATTACAAGAATAAAGATTTTGTTTAAACAATATAAAGTATTTCACATATTTTTTATTTTTTTGCTTGTTTTGTGGAACAATTATTTGTACATATAATGGAAATACAATTATAATATATGAAGTATTTAATTACTTAACAAATTAAATACCTATTTCAATCTAACAATAATATATAAGCTATATGAGATGATGGTGAATAAAAAAAATAGTCAATGCAGGCTTCAGATATGAGATATATACTGTCATTTATCATTGGTATTAATGTTAAATGATAATTTATTACAGAAATGCATGTAAGAAGTTATGACAATATTGTTTGTTGTAAATTATTTTTGGATGAATTTAATAAAAATGAAATATAAATTTGAATTATTTTTATTATAAATTAATAAATTAGTCAATTGAAAACATACTATAAATATTTAGAGCAATATTAAAAAATTTGAATAAAGTCTACTATGTTTATAGACTTTATTATGTTTGTACTATGGGAGTTTAGTTGCCACTTGGATTATAAATATATAAATGATATATTTTACATAAAAATATTTCATTTCAATAATTTTTAATCAAATAATATATTATCTAAAAGCACACCAGTACACCAAACCAGTTAAACAAACACCAAAAATACTTAATACAATGAATGTTTTTGTCTGTATTACTCAGACATTGAAGTTACATAAGCTTTTAAATAACAGAACACAAAATCGAATAGAGTTAAAATTAAATTTTTAAGCAGCCAAGGTTCAGGCATGACATACATTCTTTGCACAGGGCCCATGCCCAAACCTTGGCTGTTTAAAAATTCAATTTGAATTCTGTATTTCATTTGGTGTTCTAGCTTGTATAACCTGAGGATGTCCAATTGATATGGACAAAAATGTTCATTATATTATATATTTTTGGTGTTTGTTTAACTGGTTTGGTGTTCTGGTGTGTTTTTGGGATAATATAACAGTTCTTGAGGTGTAATATATAATTTATTATTTTTTTTAAAGAAGATTCCTGATGATGAGCTATAAATTATACTGAAAACACTAGATCCAAATATCTTTTTTCTGTGTAAAGCAGTTGTTTATTTGAATATTGCAGCTATCTATTAAGCAAGCATTGACTATAAATTATAAAATAATTAAATGGTAAAGTTATTATAGAATACAGTTATTTAATATAAAAATATTTAAAATTAAAAACATCATTAGATTTTTTATATGAAAATAAAATTGTTTAATTTGAATGTTTATTTTTCAATCAAACTTTTAGAATTACAGTTGGATTATTATTAAGTGGATTAAAAATTTGATTATGAACTTAATATATATGTACAAAATAATAATTCAAAATTGAGAGGAATAGGTTTATATTTTTTGAGATCATTTTTTACAATTTTTTTATATATGTAATATGAATTTCTTTATACTTTGATTTGATAATCATATATGTATGATTTGTTTGATTATCAAATCTGCTATATGTTTATTTCATATGTAAATAGCTGGGTTTCTGTATCTTAAAGTATAAATGTTCTGATGAGCATGAACATTTACAGTGTGTGCTTGAATAGAAATTGATGTTTATTATTAACTATGTTGTATATTTATCCAAAAGAGAGAGTACATGTTTTTGATGACATTGGGATAAAACAATCAACTTAATAATTCACTTGTAACTAGGATTGCCTGACATACTTTATTTCAAAAGATAATCTTTTATTTTAGCTAAATTGTCATTGTCCTTTGTTAAAAAGAGAAAGGATGCAGGCTGTCCTTTATTTTCATTTTTCAACATGCATGTTTCATAATGGCAGTGATGGCTTTTCACGCAGGCATATGCCTAGCTTTATAAATTCATCCATATCCTTTACTATAGAAAATTGTGGTTTGCCTTTAAATATTTTAAATTCAACTAAAATTTGCGAATATTTATAGTCAGTATGAAAACTGCCATTTTTAAATCAATATCTAAAAAACAAACGGAACAAATAATTTTTGTAGTTAATAAAAAACAATTACTTTTTGGGTGTTGAATGGGGTGAAGTGAATGTTGGAAAATCATAGCATTAATCACTTTTAGTATTCATCCAGTGTAGAAATCTTTCAATTTTACCTAAAACTGTACTATTTCAGAAAAGATAGCTATTATCAAATTGTGAGAAATAAGCACATACTTAATACAGATAAGCCTATTGAATTTGTAAATATAATTTGGTCCTATCAATTTTTAGTTTATTTAAATTGGTACTTTGGCAATATATAAAAATTTCTAAGATATACTAACAAGGAAGGGTTTTCTCATGTCAGTCTTACATTTTAATAAAATATATATCATTTGATAAAGGGTAAAAAATGAGAAGACCCATATTTTTCTTTTATCTGTCAGGTCAGCCGTTTGCGAGAAGTAGAGTTCTAAAACATTCTAATATAATTCATGTAAAATATAGTGCTAGTGGTGCAGTGTCTAGATGTTTATTTCTTTAGGCAATTCAAGATTATAACAAGAAGAATACATGAAATGATCAGAGTAGAAGTAGATGAATTTTTAAATTAAATAACAAAATTCATTTTAAAGTTGTTGTTTACATGTAATGTTCTCTTCTGTCACATATTCTGACTTCTGCCATGCCATTATAAGTTTTTCTAATGTTATCAATGTAAATTTTATATTTCTCAAAACAGTGTTCATTAGAAGATTGTGATAGAAATTCCTTCATTTCATGTGCTTGCTGTAAACAACAATTAATATGTCTTAAACATTTTATGATTTAATATAAAGGAAAATTACAAAATAAAAGCCTTGAGCAGAATCAATATATTGTGTGACAGAATCAAACCCTCAACATTCCCAATCTGGCTGGCCATAATGCTATTTCTATATGAATTATATTAGAACATTTTAGAACCATATTTATTGCACATGGCATGAAAGATAGAAAAAATATGATTCTTTTATTTTTCTATTCAGATATATGTTTTATTCAGGATCACTGCTACCACATGAGCAAACTATGCATTTGCCCAGGGTGGCAAATTTTCATAAATTTTTGTGAGTGAAAATAACCAACAGTGAAATCCTAGTAATGTAGTGAAATTAAACAATTTTAAATAAAATTAAAAAACATTCAAAAATTTCTTTTCACTTCTAATAGGTATGTCATTTTAAAATAATTATTTTCTTTTAAGTAGGGGAATAAGGGGCATCAATGCATGTTTTTCCCCAGGTGACATAAACCCTAGCACTGGCCCAGATTTTATTAAAATGTAAGACTGACATGAGAAAACCCTCCCTTGTAAGTATATCAGATTATAATATAATTTCAGAATACTTATTTAAAATAGAAAATTATAATTTGGATTTGTTTTTGGAATAAATATTATATTTGAATTACTGTTAACTTTATTAATAAAATAAACAATTTTCAATAAAACTATTTATTTAGCAAAGTTTGAACAATAGTCTTTGCATATATACTGTTAATTATAATTAAGTCAACATATCAAATATATTGATGAAGTTAGTTAGCTAATTAGAAAACAAATCATTTTCAATTAGTTATTTTCATGAATGCATGAATTCAATTCAATCATGCATTTCTAAGAGGTTAATATTGAAACAAAGCAATGACTGAAAATGCAGATAACTATATATCTTTTGGCCACTCTCAACTTTCAATTAAACATTAGATTAAAAGAGTAAAAATAATTGATTTGATATGTTAGAGTATAAAAACAAGCTGATCTTCAAATTAACTGTGGAGTACTTTCATTTTTATTTAGAGACTATTGATTAAAGGTGGTTCCACAAGTTTGGTATTTGCAGATTGCTGAGCAAACATTTTGCCAATACCAAGTAGTGTGGATGATTTACTCATGACTTTGTTTGACAAATATTTAGTATTCATATAGTCTCCCATTCCTTGTCAGTATATTTTGCCAAATCAAAGAGAACAAATTTCAGATAAACATTTGTAATTCCCACAGTGAACAGATGTTTGGCAAATAAACATGTGTATACTGTACATAAATGCTTGCCTTATGACAAAAACTTCAGCAAATATTTTGGTAAAAGACAATTGTTCAGCAATTGGTTAACACTGAATGTATGAGTCACCTTAAGAGAGTAGAAATGGACTAGAAAAAAAAAACAAAGAATTTTATCATTTCTTTTAATTGAAAAGTAATACAACTCTGATATTTTTGTAGTATGATATAAAGAGATTATAATAATCAATCAAACCTTCAATTTATATTTGAAGATTTTATCTGATTATAAAAGTTTATCATTACTATTCTGAATTAATTTAGTTTTTATAATTTATTTAAAAGCCTAAATTAATGCATGTTTGGTATTACTACAAAATAATTATATAATACAAAAGTGAAAATTATGGCATTAATGACAAGATTGAGTAATGTGAAGAGTCAAGTAAGATAATAAACAGCAGATAATCTTTTATTCAAATCAGAAAATTATCTGATTTGAACAAAAAGATTGATTTCTACAATACTTGACATTGTAAAAAGTATAAAGTTAAATGTTTGAATATTTGTTACTATACTTTTCATAATATAAGTATTAATTCCATAAAAATATTTTCTAATATATTTATAATGCAACAAAAAAATATTTTTTAAATAGCTTTCTGTTTGATAATATTCAGACAGAAAACATATAATTCAAATATAATATTTAATATCTAACTATATAAATTTCAAATTTTTCATTTGTTATAGATTTAATTTTATCTGATTTATTTTATAATTAATAGCTAATATGCTGTAAAATGTAAATATAAAGTCACATCTGTAAAAAAAGTAAAAAAATAATTTATTATAATGGAGTCTAAAATTAAAGAAAGAACAGAAAATGAGTTTTAGTACTTTCAAGCTTAAATCAATTACCAGAAATGCTTAGACTATAGAATACTGTTACTATGATAACTTGTTACAAATAACTTTGTATTTATTGGAAATGAGAAAATAAAGAAAAATTGTTTAACATGTTATCATCCTATGCTAATTTGAAAAATCTGGTATCACTTACAAACTTCAAAACTTGAAATAATCAGTTTGAAAAAATTCAAGTTATTTTTATATATTTTTTGTGATGTTTATGATATTAAAAGAATATAATTTTGTAAAAATTTCAGGTGTTTAAATGTGTAGTATTCTAAATAATGAATTTTAAATACTTGTTAAAGTAAATAGGAAATAATATAAGGATGAAATAACCATTGTAATTAATATGCTGAGCTAATCATTGCACATTTTAACAGTGGGGAAAGTTGAAATAATGCTAATGTTTTAAACTTGGTTAATGAGCTATCTTTAGGTTTGAACAGATGAAACGGAATATTTCACTTCATTTGTCCTCACCTGAAGATGGCCCATTAACTGGACAAAAACATTTGTGCTCTTTCAACTTTCACCCTCTATTAAAGTGAGTTGATTTAACTCAGCAGGGAATGATATTTCAGACTGTAAACTTCATATAGGAATTATCAAAAATAATTCCTTATCCAAAAAAACTAAATGATGCCATATAGAAAAGTTTAGCCCAGTGTTTCTCAACGGGGCAATATCTCCCCCATGTGAGCGTTTTTCCATGTTGAGTGGGTGATTAGTAACAATTTATATTTTGGGGGCGAAAAACAATTTTCTGGGCGATATAGTAAAACATTATATTAAGAATAATTAGATATTTTATTTGTTATATCGTACAATAATTAAACAAATAACATTATACTAGTCACTAGTCTATTCAATGCAGTACGAATTTGGCGTTAGCCTTGTCCCTCTGCATCGGAATTTTGTAGTGAAGGGGGCGATACTATGTAACAGTTTTATTGAAGGGGGTGACGATTCGTTAGAGGTTAAGAAACACTGGTTTAGCCTAAAAAATGTAATCAATACTATTCCAAACACTTGAACAGTTAACTTTATTAAATAAATATCAAAAGGTAATTAGATAATTAATGATAATTAATTAAATAGTTAAAAAATAAAGAAATAAAAATGCACATGTATATAACATAATTGTTTAAAGTCTTACATATTTCTGCATCAAGACTATTTGGTTTATTGCGTATTTGAAATTTATACATTTTATAACAAATCCTCAATTATTATGATTAAATAATCAATGAATTTGACATTTCTTATATCTATCATTTAAAAATAAGTATTCTTCATGACAAACAATTGTCATTATTCATCTTGAAGAAAAATATTAATATATACTATGATTTTGGATATATTACTAATACTCTATTAGCAGCAAATACAACTATGAAATGTTGTGTTTGCTGCTTAGAAGGAATATTTATTTTTTACATAGAAAAATAGTCATATCATTTGTTAAAAACTGAATAATAGCATGTATATGTGAAAACATTTTTAATTTAAATACTCTCTTAACAAGAAGTAAAATGTGAGATAACAATAGAAATAAAAATTTATTTCCACGAAAAAAAATATCGTCTGCTTACAAAATTGCGAAACTGAGCGTGCACGAAGTGACAGTATCGTCTGGTAAAGTAAATAGGAGTAAGTGCAAACTTTTATATTTATTTATTCGGAAAATAATAATAAATGTAGCCGCTGTGATAAATGGGCGCATTGTTCTTGTACCAATATTGAAGAAAACGGTAGTTTAACCATTTTAATTCGTTTTTCTTGTATATAAAAATAATATCTCCATCTTACCCCACGGGTGGGGCAAGATGGTGCATTTACATTTAATTTTAAAATATNCCAGGGAGCTAGACTCTTGTAGAATGCACATAGTTTAAATAAAAAAATTAATAATAATAAATAAGTATTTCAATGGTGATGTGTCGAAAGCATATCATGCTTAAGACACATCACTGGTAAAGTAAATACGAGTAAGTTCAAACTTTTATATTTATTTATTCGGAAAATAATAATAAATGTAGCCGCTGTGATAAATGGGCGCATTGTTCTTGTGCCAATATCGAAGAAAACGACAGTTTAACCATTTTAATTTGTTTTTCTTGTATATAAAAATAATATTCTCGTCTTACCCCACGGGTGGGGCAAGATGGTGCATTTACATATAATTTTAAAACATTAAATTTTCTTGTTTTTAAAAACGTTTTTCAAAAATTAAATTTTGTATTATATATATCCAAATGTTGTAGTTGCTGAGAATAAAAAAATTATTGTTCTCATTAAAGTTCATTGCCATCTTATGACTTTTCAAATCTTAACGTCCTCATCCTGCCTCACTTTCCCCTACTTATTATAGACTTTTCAAAGAATAATACTTTCGAATCCACGCAGGTAAGTGCTATGTGATACCAGTTGCAGTAATGATATAGCGTGTTTATTTCGCGCTATATCATTGTAGCAGTAATTAAATGAATATAATTGAATGTTGAATAAAAATATTTTTATTACGTTAAGACAAAAATGCAACTTTTTAATATGTCAAAATAGGAGAAAGCTTAAGTAACAGCACATGTAAGTAAAACAAACAGTACATTCTAAATCATTATAATAATTAAAAAAAATAATACAATAATAAACTTACACATAAATTATGTGATTAACATTAACCATACAATCTTATTTATTGCAACAGCTTAAACTGTTATGGCACTTTGAATTGCACAAGAGTTCCTTGTTTTACAACTGCATTTATTCGTGGAACACATCCTTTTGTAATGACAGCGTGTGTAGCCTTGCCCTCCACTTTTTGAATTAGCGACTTCTCTCAGCGATATTTCTTGAGAAGAAACCTCATCTATGGAAAGTAACTTTTCTTTACAAATTACGAACTGATTACGGGTATAAAGCTGCTTGATGGTACCATTTTTGTTTGCTAATTTATAAAATTTGGAGCCTTCTATTCCAACAACCACCAACACATTTCGGGCATCCGTACGGCCACGGTCGATATCAGGGACTTGTATTCGTACAGTATCACCAATTTGAGCAGAAGGAAACGGCGAAGAAATTGGCGACAGATTGTCGCCTTTCTGTCAACATCGGCTTCTCGGGTGTCGTTTCGACCTCCACCAAGGCTTGTCTGTGCTTGTCGACATACACCGGCGATTGTTCGAATGTATAATACTTTAACCAAATATTCGGTCTTTCNCTGTACATCATATATATATATAATTTTGCTAAAATTAAATATTAAAAAATAAATCATCTGTCATGAAATTTTATTGCTACTGGATGAGAGGGAACAGTAATGAAAGCCTGGATTATGCCTAATTTCTCATGGATAGTTTCTAGATGAAAATTTTGAATTATCTGCAAGTAAAAATTAAACCATTTTTCTTTACAAATTTCATAACCGTTATTACTGTAATACTTTATGCAATAATCATACCTTTGCAACAGTAATATATAATTCCATTTCAGTGAATCTCCTGCCAACACACATCCTATTACCAAATCCAAAAGGCAGCATACAGAACGGATGTATAGAATTTCTGTTGTTTAACCATCGTTCAGGCCAAAATGATTTGGGAGAAGGAAAATTTTCACTAAGTTCACAAGAAACTTTAAAATGACAGAATAATGGTGTCTACAAGAAAAATGTAAATATATAGTTTATTATTCTAGTCATTCTTAAAATTCAGTTTAATAAGTTTAGTTACCCCAGCTGGAATTAAATAGCCAGATAATATTACATCTTCTGGAAGAATTCTTGTAAGGCAAGGAACTGTAGGTGTCAATCTAAGGAAACAATATTAAATATGGAACTTCTTATTTTATTTTGAATTACAGCATAAACTAATTATTAACCTGAAAGTTTCTTTGACGCAGGCTTTCAAATATTGTAAACTTGCTAAGTGTTCAGTTGTTACCTCTCCATCTGGTATAATTCTCTGTAATTCTTCATGCAATTTTGCTTGAACATCTTGATTCTTTGCAAGATGATACAGTAGGAAGCACATTGAATTGGTTACCTAATTCAATAGAAAAATAATCTGATTAATTTTTGAAAATCTGTTAGTATCAAGTTTTTTTATCATCAATTTGATGTTTAAAAGCATAGAATAATAGTAATTTGTTTTTATGTATAGCTAATATATATATATTCTTGAAATTTTCAAACATTTAATAATGAAATAAACCTTTTATCTTTCATATAAACTGAATATTATCTTGCATATTTCTCATAAATCATATTATATATTAATATATGTTACTGTGAATGACCGATATCTGGCGAATGTTGAGATTCTCCAGTGAATGTCAGCATTCACACAGTCGTTTCATGTATGTACGAAATATTTGCTAAATATCATTATTTCTCACTTACACCGGCAAATGTTGACATTCAGTATGCACTGATGGTGAATGTTGAATAAAAATATTTTTATTACGTTAAGACAAAAATGCAACTTTTTAATATGTCAAAATAGGAGAAAGCTTAAGTAACAGCACATGTAAGTAAAACAAACAGTACATTCTAAATCATTATAATAATTAAAAAAAATAATACAATAATAAACTTACACATAAATTATGTGATTAACATTAACCATACAATCTTATTTATTGCAACAGCTTAAACTGTTATGGCACTTTGAATTGCACAAGAGTTCCTTGTTTTACAACTGCATTTATTCGTGGAACACATCCTTTTGTAATGACAGCGTGTGTAGCCTTGCCCTCCACTTTTTGAATTAGCGACTTCTCTCAGCGATATTTCTTGAGAAGAAACCTCATCTCTGGAAAGTAACTTTTCTTTACAAATTACGAACTGATTACGGGTATAAAGCTGCTTGATGGTACCATTTTTGTTTGCTAATTTATAAAATTCGGAGCCTTCTATTCCAACAACCACCAACACATTTCGGGCATCCGTACGGCCACGGTCGATATCAGGGACTTGTATTCGTACGGTATCACCAATTTGAGCAGAAGGAAACGGCGAAGAAATTGGCGACAGATTGTCGCCTTTCTGTCAACATCGGCTTCTCGGGTGTCGTTTCGACCTCCACCAAGGCTTGTCTGTGCTTGTCGACATACACCGGCGATTGTTCGAATGTATAATACTTTAACCAAATATTCGGTCTTTCACCGATGTATATTGTATGTGTCGACATTCACCGGAGAATATCGACATTCTCTAATTTCAGTCTTTCATGGTAACATATACACTAGTTGCTATGAAATGTTCAATAGAAGCAGATTTCTTACAGAAAACAAAATTGTGCAATCCAAAGAGGATGTGGAGTACATTACCAGGTAAATCCAAAATCCCCAAAGAGATTTTATGAAATATTCCAGGTGTCGAAATTCTACCTGGATGCCTTATAGAATATCACTGAGCATCATCTATTTATTTTAAAATATATTTATTAATTTATTTTCATTGCTTTAAATTAATGCTTCCTTTTTGCCTTATCATCGATTATTGTTTAAAATAATTTTAAAAATATAATAGTTACTTCTGGACTGCTCCACTTAAGGTAGTCAGGGACGGAGTCCATAGTAAAAAATAAACTGAAAATGGTAGAAGCTTTCCTATAACAAAGTTTTAAAATTACTCAAATCTTTTTATATAGCTATTGATAAGTGCTTGCTATCTACAATAGTATTTGGAAGACTCTTGCTATTGTTAACATACTTTTGTGTGAAAGTGGCAATAGAGCCGTCCATAAATTGCGTGTACCATTTAAGGGGCGAGGAGTCGTGAAAAGTACATCATCGTACGCGATGGGGAGAAAGGACAGAATGGAGACATCGTCCACGTGGACTTTTTTTTAGTGGCATATGAATTTATCTTACAACACTACTAGCCGTTGCCAGTCGTATGAATAAACTATCAGAAAATATTTGCAGAACTTTTTAAAGTCTTCTTTTTAATATCGGAGGATTCATAAATTATTGTACACATAATTAAAGGGGAGATTTGTCGAAAGTACACCAAGTCCTCACTTAACGTCGCCATTAGGTTCTTGAAAACTGCGACGTTGATCGAAACCGATTTTATCATAGGATATATAGTTCGGTTAATATTATTCTTGTTGGATCATGTTTACAACTTCCAACATTCATTTCCACATAGAATAAATTTTGCTGTTTACAAAGAAAATTCAACAACACTAATTGTAAATGATTATAAATATAAGGGAAAGTGGGGCAAGAGCGCACTTTTTGCTATAATGAAGTATTACATTAAAAACAATATTCAAAAATATTGTCAACACAGGTTCTTCACAAAAGTAAACCAACCGAACAAAAATTATACAAAACGAAATTAATATAAAAGATTTTTCGAAAGCAATGAATATTTGTAATCTTACCCCATCCCTGCAGGACAAGATTGCGCAGAAAGCGGGGTAAGATTGCAAAGCTAACAAAGATCATAATGGAACTAGTTCCTTCAAAAAGGCTGCATTGTTCACCACCACCATAAAAAAACAATTTAAACATTAAATCCAGTCTTCAGTGAGTGAATCCACATAACATTTATTAATTTAATTAATTAAGGGTACATATATTTTTCGTTACTGATGGATCGATCTGTAAGATCGGATCAGTCTTTGTCACGTGATACGGATAGCTTCTATGGTGTTTTAATTGGCGAAAAGTATAGAAGTAGGATCGAATCGTGTTTACACTGTGAATAAATTTACTCACAAAACAGCAAAATGCGAGAGTGCACGCCATGCATTTTTGCTGTACAATTTCACAAAATTGTCTCTAAATACTTATTTTTTCATCTCGATTTATCGGATATTTTAATATAAATAGTAAGTAAAAACATCATTAAGTTTTAAGTACTTCTCATTGTCGACAATTAAACATAATTTTCTTTGCTGTCAACTATAAGCTTAGCTTTAACCGTGCTTGTTGTCATCTTTAATATTTTTATCCGATCCAAACGATCCTACTCTCCGTTCAGATTAGTTTGATCCCGATTCAGTTGTTCCTAGATGGCGTTTGTATACGTAGATAGAGGTTGATCAGATCGCTATGGTTCGTTTGTATATAGGATTTAAATGATTACAGTAATCTTCGATCTGTTTGATTAAAAAACTAAATGCACCCTAAGTGAAGGACAGAAAAAGTCTCGGTTGAAGATGAATGGTCTGGTGAGAGTAGTTTACCTCCTAACTTAGTTTCCCATTTTTCTCCCTGGCGAATAAATTAATTTTTATGTAGACTATAAAATTTATTATTAAAACTTAAGATTGATGTATGCATAAAATTTTTCATTTATAGCTTTTGCCAAATATTAAGATTCAAATTTTGTATTTAAATTTTACTTCAAAATTCTTAAACACTACTGAAATGTCAGTAAATTACATCAGGCAGATTTGACTTTGTAAAACAAACTCGTTATATATTTTTTATAAACAATACATAATGCTTTTATGAATCTATGAATGAGTGAAAGCTATCGAGGAGCAAGAGAGTATGTGCACAAACTTTTCCCCGCGCTCTTGGCTCAACGCCTCACAACTTCATAAACATAAGTTAATTACTTTAACTCGTTCGTTTAGATCGAAGTGCCTCCATACTATAAGAGAACAATAGACCAAGAACAACTCTAATCTGGTCAACTTATATATATTTTAGTGGTAAAGGTCGACGGGATGAGGAGATAGATGGGGTCATGTATCGTATCTCGAGTAGGGTCGGACTTAATGACGATTTTACAATTTTTCATAAAAACCATCCCTAGCTTGAAAATTAAGCTATTTGCCATTTTATAATATAGAGACTTTTTATATTTTTAATTTAATAAAATATAACATATGGCGACACCAAATTTTTAATTGTTGTAGGGAAAGTTAAGTAGCTCGTTGCTGGATTTTTACGTACTGCGTAATATTACACAAAATTATTGGGCAATTAGTAGTAATGGTGTACTTCTGTATATGACACTGCTGTTAACTAGATAAGTCTACTAATAAAATATGCGTAAAATAGATCCTAAACTGTGTGTATAATCCACGTGGAAAAAATCTACCATCTATAATAATTTGCATGCTTAAAAATTAATTTATATGGCTAAATATTTAAAGTTATATAAAGTGAATAATTATTACAATATGCTGTTATTTTTGATAGTATGGCACTGATATTTTCCAATTTTAGTATCAAAATATGCAAGAAATTATTTTTGTAAAATACAATGACATGTGCTTGAGATAACTGTTTTTAAAATGAACTTCACACTAACTTATTAATTCTGAATTGATAGTCCAACTTCCCGCAAATTTATTAATTTCTCATTGGCTCTGTCCAAGATATCCAACAATCATGTCGAATGAAATCGACAGAATATGAATTTCAAACGGAAGACAACTATTATATGGATCTGTGGAAACGAGTTAAATATCCTAAGAGATATCAGATTCATTTCTCTGAAGAAGTAATTTTGCCCGTTTACTCCGAAGCTTCTTTTAATATTCCCAGAATAGAAAGTGTTACCACATTTGTGGCAGAAACCTCTCTGGATCATTACTGCTGGAAAGAGTTTTTGGAATGAATTTTATTTCGAAGAATAGTCAAAATAACTTATTACATTCTGAATTTTTTTAATAGTCTTGGAGTGCAAGTGCAACTTCTCACGGTGCCCTTGGATACAAGGAGCGTTACAGATATATACAGTATATGATTGTCTTATTCTTTTATGTTACAGAAATGGAATATGAATTATTAAATTATATTAATTTGTTATGTATTTCTGTTGACCATTAAAAAAATTCAGAAGGTAATAAGTTATTTTGACTATTCTTCAAAATAAAATACAAACAAAAAATATGGAAAATTGAGAAAAATAATAGTAATAGGATCTTATTTTATTCATAAATGTACAAAGCAATCTTTCAAATATAATACGAGATAAATTGAATTTTTAAACAATGAATAAATAATTTCAATCACTTCGTCCAATTAATTGTTCCATTGGACACTGATGCACCCCCAGAAAGAAATCCTGTCAGTGTCACCCGTTAAAATTTCTAGACGGACAGTTTAATTTAGGTAAAAGTGCCCGACCTGCTAGAGTCCTTGGGAAAAAAGCTATTCGATTATAAAGAAATGAAAATATGTAACAAGGACTTTAAGTCAAATTTGAACATTTTAATACAAATGTTTGTTTTGAAAATAAAACAGCAGATTAATGTAGTGGTTCAAATTTTTAATATTTTGAGTTTTATTATGGTAACATTTAATATTTTATATTGTATGAATTATTTTATATCGTAAAAAGGTTTACACCTTTTATACTTTTTCCTATTAAAATAATTTCTACTCGCGTAATAAAGTACACAAGCTTTTCTTCCAAAAATGACCTCGAGTAGTTCTACAGTTTGATAATACTAACATTATTCCTAAATTCTACAATTATCATTACAATTTTCTCTTTTAAATGATCATTTTTATGACAGTTAATTGTAAAGATTCTGATCTCTTCCAACTTTGAGTCAAATGTATGAACATAAAATTAACCTTTTTTAAAATTATAAGTAAATTGAATTAGCTTTCCTACATAAAGTGCCTCCACTGGGACAGATGTACTGTAAATATTTTATAAAAAGTTCTTATTGCTATTTAGATTTTTCAAAGTTTAAAAAATATCGTTAAATAATTAATTACATTAAATATAAATCTTTATTATTTATATAATAACCAGACAGTTTTCTAACTGTGTATTATACGAGGTATTTTACTAATGCAATTAGCTATTTTTCAATAGGCCTACTTACCGTCGCGAATATGATATAATATTTTGTCTTTTTTTAAGGTAAACTATTATGCTTGGCATCTGATTCTCTTTTCGTTATCAGCGGCATGAAATGGATGTCTCATCTGCTAAATATGACACTGTTGTTACGTTTCTCAAAGTCCATTGCTACATTTGACTTTTGATGTAGGCCTATATTAAAACTAAAACCGAAACTACTATTCCAGGGCGGACACATTGACACCAATGCTATAGTGTTCGCCGGACATTTTAACATACTGTAGTTTAAAATGTCCGTCAGAACAGTTTAATTGCAGGACACTTTAATGCATTACACTGGCGTTCCTGTTTGGATCTAGTAAATTATCACATACATCTTTACAGTTTACACATTTGTACTGTACAAAGTGTATGATTTACGATTCAACGTAAAATCATTCACTTTTTATGAACTTCAAAACATCAAGTATTGTATATCGAAAGATATATATTGAACAATGTTTATTATAAAAACTTACTTTTTGTATTCAATATTTTGTTTATGTACGTGGGATTATTCGCACGGATTTAGTTTATAAAATAAATGCGATCGTAATTTAAGCGTGAGTTTTTATTTCTGGAGTGCGTGCAAACGAAGATTCCTGCTAATTAAGAACGATTATTCTACAGACATACATAAAAATTTGGAGAGGTGCGTTCTAAAAACGCGTAACTAGTCGCTAACATAATGATTTTTCAGCTTATTTTAAGCGGATATATTATTAAGAATGTTTTTAAAATTATTAACGTAACAAATGTACATTATATTATACAATAAAAAAATTCATGTGATTTATAGTAGCCTAGACCAGTGGTCGCCAACCTTTCTGACCTCACGGACCACTAAACTCACAATTTTGAATCCTGCGGATCACTATCAAATTTTTTTTAACGATAAAACATTTCTAGAATATTAATCATAAAATAAAGTAAAATGGAACATTTACCATTTTACTTTACTAATATGAAATTCACTTGTTTAATTATATCAAATTAGCGTGAAGTTTGTTGCTGCTTGTATGAAATAAGTTTATGGATTCTTGGCTCTTTTCCATGAAGGACGACAATTACACTCCCAACATTATTTATTGTTGATTATTTATTGATAACAGTCATTTCATGTTTGGTTTTAGACTCGAATAAAAAAAAACCCTAATGAGTGAGAAAAAGCAACCAAACATTTTGCATTTCTTTCGTAATCTTCGCGTAACCTTGAGTTAATCAATGTCCAAATTTCTCCATGGACCACCAAAATTCTCTCTGACCATTAGTGGTCCACAGACCACTGTCGGCGACATCTATCCTAGACTACAACTAAAGTATATCTGTACTGTATTGCAGGCGAACTTCTAATAACGGCCACCTCTAATCTTTTCAGAAACATTTTTTAAAACAAAAATGCATACAAAATAATCTCCAAAGAATAGCTATTTTTGTTCCCCTGACCGTCTTTCACAGGTTTGACTGTATATGGATCATAAAAGTTAATTTAATGACAACCCACATTAACAACTGATAAAACTGAACGATTATAATAATTGTTTTTTAAACTCTACCTGATCGTGTAGCGTATTATTTTAATTTTTATGCGTGCAGTAATAATTATTTAATCATCATTTATAAAATCACGATTTCAAAATAAGACAAGACTATATAAATCGTGACATTCACACGAGGAGAATCTATGTAAAAGGATTATGAATTAATTTGACATTACACGAATTAAAGTCATACATACATATACATACATATAGATGTTGTTTTAGTAAACATTTTTCATTTATTTACTTTAAACATTTCCCTAAATTTAGGATGCACATCAATTACTTTTAAAATTAAATATGTATATTTTGATACCTATTTCTGGAAAAACTTGATCACTTCAATACAAGATATAAATTCTCATGCAGTCCGTATAAACACACCAAACTTCTTTCAATAACAAAAAACATTAACAAATAGTAATGTATTTATTATATTAGTATATTGTTTACAACATCAATTTAAACATTTTCTGAAATTTTTAGAGCAATCTAACAATTACAAAAGAAAATTATCGCAGATTTTCAATGTTTGATTGTTTCAAAAGTATAAACACAGGTGCATAAAATTAATATGATAATTTTTTTTAAATTATTCGTTTAATTAGTTGTCATCAGAGATAGTATTATTCATTATTACAAAAGTGGTGGCAATTTTAAACAATATTTTGTGATTTAAAACAATGCCTCATGGAAAAACACTAACAGAGTTGAAAATATGTGAAATTTACCAACTAAAAGAAGCAGAACAATCACTAAGACATATTTCGGCAATTGTAAATCGATCTACATGTGAGAAATGTGTTAACTCATGGTGAAAATTATGGCAGAAATAAGCGATGTGGAAGGCTCTTACACCTCCTTACACCTAGAAATGAAAGAAAGGTTTTTCGGCTACTGACGGTTAACAAGTTGTCTGTCAGAATCAGCATCAACATTGCCAATTGCAGTTTCACCAGCAACTGTATGGAGATGTATGCATAATCATAATACAAATATGGCTGCCAAACCGAAATTAACACAATTGCACAAAACAGCTACATTAATTAATTAAAGTGGGCCGAAGACAAGATGACATGGAAAGAGAAGTAGAAAGAAATAATGTTATCAGATGAAAAAAAATTGAATTTGGATGAACTTGACGGTTATAGTCATTATTGGCATGTTTTGAGGAAGAACAAAGAAGTCAGAATGAGCAGACAGCAAGGTGGGGGCTCTGTGATAGTGTGGGCAGGATTTGGATGGGTGGTAAAACAGACATTGTATTTATAGAAGATAGAATGAATTCAGAAAAGTATCAAGAATTGTTGTATCAAAATTTAATAGCTTTTGATCACTTAACTGGCAATTCCAACAGAATGCTGACATTCAACTAAAAATTGGTTTGCTGAAAAAGAAATTAATGTAATTGAATCAAAAAACCACACCACCTTAATTTGCTGAGAAAAAATTTAATGTAAAGCAAACGTTTTCAGCACAAAGTACATTCACCGACATTGGCGAATTGCGCAGAAAAAATTGAAATATATAAAAGCAAATTGCATGATTCATGCATCAATTCTAGAGATTCTGAAGGGTTGCCTTCGGCCTGGAAATACCTTATCAAACGATTGGACAGCTCTTAATTTATTGCGGCGATTTTAATATTTTTTTGCATAAAGTGCATTTCACTGAATTTCTATATAACGTTTTAATATTTAATTAACCTATGCTTATTTTTTCATGTACATTTTTTGTTATTTGTAACAATAATTTTTATTTATTTTATTATTCTTTATACATTTATATATATATTTCGCTCGTTATTTTATTTTATTTGTATTTAAATTTTTGTTCTATTTTATTTATATTCGAATGTTCTTAGCCTGACGATGGCCAACTGATTTGGCTGAAAACGTTTGCTTTACATTAAATTTTTTCTCAGCAAATTAAGGTGTTGTGGTTTTTTGATTTATATACTAATGCTGAGTGAGTGTACATTAATTAATGTAATTGATTGGCCATCATGGAGCCCTGATATAAATCCGGTAGAGAATGTTTGGGGCATTATGAGTTGTCTTGTTTATGGTCAAAACAGAGAATACAACATTGTAAACGAACTGAAATTAGTTATCATGGATTGTTGGGAAAATATTAAACAAGAACTTGAAAAACTAGTAAAATGTATGCCTGATAGAGTATTTGAATTAATTAAATCAAATGGTGGACCTACAAAATATTGAGGCATCACAATTTTTTTATGCACCTGTGTTTATACTTTTGAAAAAATCAAAAATTGAAAATCTGTGATAAGTTTTTTTTGTAATTGTCAGATAGCTCTAAAAATTTCTCTAAAAAAATAGAAAATGTTTAAATTGATGTTGTAAACAACATACTGATATAATAAATACATTACTATTGTTAATGTTTTTGTTATTGAAAAAAGTTGGGTGTGTTTATAATTTTGAAACGGACTGTAGTCTTACAAATTTTTATATTATATTTCTGTCAATTAGAGCTATTTTAATGTAATAAAATATATTAATTTTCAAACTATTATATTTCTAGTAGAATGTTCATAAATATTTTATGAATATTACTGCTAAAAACAAATTGGCAATTTTCCCCCTCTAAATTGCATACAAATTGGAAAATCGATCCAAGTCATGTTCAGAGCTAATATATCAGAAAACCCTGTCTAGTAGAATAAATTGATAGAAGAAAGAACGAAAAAAAGAAATTAATAAATTATATCAGATGCCTGAGTGGATAAAACCTCCGAACACGGGTAATTAGTCGCGGGTTCGCATCCAATTACCAGTTATTCTGGTAATTGGGGACGATCTTATGGAGTTTTGCTTGCGTGTCTAACTCCTAAATAGAGTCCGTAAGTTCTTCTGAGAGTCATGCACACTCCCTTGGCAACTCGCCCACGTATTATGTTGCCTTCTACCATCAATCCAATCCGAGGAGGTTAATGCATCATGCCTACCGTTCTGAGGACCTGGGATCAAATCCCAGCGAACAACCCCAGGCATTTTGCATGCACGAACGTCGTCGATCCGTAAGGGATAAGGGAAGCATGACCCCTCCCAATATATTCTTTTTATTCCATACTTCAAAACTTAGAAGTAGAAACAAGTACTGTGCACAACAATACAGCCAGGGATGGATTAATGGCGTAGTTGCACCTCCTCCTGGAGTTTTTCCGAATAAATCTGGGTACTTCAGGTATTAAAAACTTGCAAGGCATATTGCTTCCTTATTGCACTCCCTCTAATGATTTCTGGATCTGCTATTGATTGATTGGAAACCTTATTTTTTATACCCACTCAAAACCCGACAGTGAGAAATTTTCTTGCTCATTGTCATTAGCTTGAACCCCCTATATACTGTATATATGTGCGTGTATATGTATATATAGATCGACGCTGCTGTTTGTATGGAGAGTACGTCCCAGATATATGGGCCCAGTCCCTCATCACTCGACCGCAACTATTATGAATCTAGCGGAACCTACGGCACACCAGTGGCCAAGTGGTTCCGTTCCCTGAACACTAAGTTCGGTCGTCAGTTCGCGCCTCGCCAGGACGGGCTGGCCACGTGGCGTTTTTCGAGTTTTCTCCACGTCTGTAACGCCTAAATACGCAGTTACCGTTAAAAAGAGCTCCGGGAAGGCATTCACCCTAGGCAGATCGCCCAAGTGCTGCATTGTCATAACTTAATAAATAAAACAAACAAACTAGCGGAACATACAATGGATGTGGGAAAAAAGGCCCTCTCAGTGCCCATAGGACGGAAAATGTTTTAAAAATCTAATTTGAATACTTATTTATTTGATAATTTTTTAGATACTAGAATATTCAATTTTAGGTTATGAATTTTATATAAATGCAAGAACTTATTGTACAAATTTCATGTTTATATTTTTTAATAAAGAACAAGTTTAGTAAGCTAAAAAGATGATTTATACGGCAATTAAAGCGCTATAAACATATGTAACTCTAATAATATATTTAAAAACCCAGCGCTACTCGATAGAGATAAAATTAATATAAATCCATTCTTAACTTATTTTTCACGAACGAATTTATATTAAATTTGTAAATATAAAGACGAATCGTTTATTCAAAATACGCACTATTTGACACTTTGAATTTCTTTTTATTAAAACTTAAATTTATAATCTCAAAATATGTTTGTATGCTTAAAATATATATATAGCCTATATGCGCTTAAAGTATTAAACATACAAAATATGTTTGTATGTTTAAAGTTCTTTCAATATTTAACTAGTATCATTTGCACCAGGATAAAGGTCATTTTTAAATATAAAATAGTCTTGGATAAATAATAATTCTAATGTCTGATTTAATTCATTTTTATTATTTAAATCAGACATATACAAACAAATATTTTAATAATTCCAATATTTTTATTTTCGATAAAAATTCAACACTGATATAATTATTTTAAACTTTTGTGTATTATATAAATTAAATTACTTATACATTTGTAAAAGTAAATTTTATATTAATTGTTTTTAATTAATAGAAATATTTAATTGGATATGTTGCATTATTTATTATTAATTGGGCTCTTCCGTCCCATGGGAGCTAAGAGGGGCTTTTCAATCACACCCATCAATGGTCCCTCACCACCCAGCCGTCTCCGTTGTGGACCTGGCCGAACCCACGATGGATATCATTAAAAGGGTCTTCTATGTGCTCACGGGGCCTGTCAGAGGATAACGGGGGTCTAGGAAAATATAGGTAAATACCACAGCAAATTAAATTATCTTAAAGTAAGAGAAGTGAATCAAAAAAGAGGCTCTTTACTTTCTCGAAGCCCGGGACAGTTTGTTCCTTTTGTCGTCTGTGAGCACCCAGGGACGCTCTGGGTGCTCACAGAACGGAAAGAGACAAAAAAAATCCCACCGTGAATCGGTTAGATCTACAATGAGGGTGCCCGAGTGGTGAGCGATGGGAGCCAGCATAACCGGGTCATATCACACCGAAAAATTCCTGGAATTGTTCGTCGGGATTCGATCCCGGAGCATTAGGCCTATGCTTTCACCGCCATTCTAGTTTATTTTAAAAATTACTCCATTTTTCACGAAACTGCTAATATAATTCTTTCAAATTAAAACACTAAAAAGTAATAAGATATAACTTTTTTTAAAAACCTCCATCGGTTGTTATGTAAATACTGTATCTAAAAAATGAGTTAAGATCTTTAAAACTTCTTTACCGACTGTTTATCCGAGATAAAACTATTTTAAAAGAGAGACACTAGAGAATAACCAAATAAAAATTAATTTACATCTCCTCAATGTATTGTGATAAATCTTTTTTAAATATTTATAATTATTTCACATTTCGTGCTTTTTAAATAATATATATCATTACTTTTTAAAAATAAATATAATTATCTAAATGAGAAAAATAATAATAAAATTCAATATTAGATGAAAGATAAACTGCATTAGGATGCAATCTAATTATATCGAGAATATTTATCTTAATGCAGTCAAGTGTCATACGATATTGACGTGTATAAAGAGTATCGGATCACAAAATGTAACCGTTAATTGCAGTACAGTTAACTATTTTCCGATCTGGAATATAGTTACTTAAGCTCATTATTAACTACTAATGACTAAGTCGTCGACCAAAACTCCATATATACATACATATATGTATATAATAATGTGACAGTACAATTATTTAATAGATACAGGCGTATACATATCAAGTGTTTACGACTTTATTCTAAATCAGGAAAGCATTTTATCATAAATTAGAATCGGAGAATAATAAAGTAAAATGATTTGAAAAATATTAATATATATATATATAAGACCTCTCCAATTAATCCTATATTTTTAATTATTAAAATTTATTAGTAGGCTACTAATTAGAATTAGCGTTTCCTTCATTTTTGACAGTTTTCTTCACTAAATTAACTTTGTTCTCAGTCCTAATTGCTGCTAAATTATTTAATATTTTATTAATTAAGTTTTATTAATTCTCTTAACACATTAATATTAAAAATTTATTAACATGAAATTTAAAACGTGCATCCTATTTATCACTTGGCTTCACAACAAAAGGAGAGTTTTACAAATAAAAGAATGTATAAATATGAATTTAAATTAATAAAAGTTTTTAACATTTAAATACATGGAACAAATTCGTATTTAACTGTTTTTTATTTATTTTTTTGATATATTCTTTCGTCTTTTATATTTGTCTACCATTGACTGAGTGGATATAACGAATGAACACTGGTCACGGGTTCGCGCCTCGCCAAAGGGCTAACCACGTAGAGTTATCCGGGTTTTCTTCTTCACATGTGTGTTGTGTGTTGTGTGTTATGCCCGTAGAAAGGCCTTCCGAGATGCATGGCCATGAGTTTCATTGCCAAATTCTATCAAACCAAAGCAAAACAAATTTTCTTGTAGTTCAATTAGTTTTAGTTATAAACATACATGCTACAGGCTCTTATTTTTTCTGAAATGTTTCGAACATTCGAATATGTTTTTAACTTACTTATTTTCATACCTATTTTATGCTTCGTTTTAAACTAGTTTTATATTAATACTCTAATGTAGTTTTACGACAACGTAAAACATTCATATTTATAAAAATGCATTTCTTTTCTGCTTTGCTAAATAATAATTTTAATATTCCACAGAATTATCTTTATCAAGATCTGTAATATTATATGTAGAACTTTGTATATATTTTGATTATCTCCAAATCTCTTTTTCCTGGAATTTCGAAATTATTTCCGCTGACCTTTTATTTTCTTATACATTTTATACAGTTTGACTTTAAAATTCTCACACTAATCGCTTCAAATTTATTATTATTATTTTTCTTAACCTTCGTGCTTACTTGCGTAAATTTGTATTTAAAAGTGATTAAGATAAATAACTGACTAAGACTACTTGAACAATTTAGAATTTAAAACATATTAAAAGCCTCTTTTTTTTCTCCGTGTATTATATAAAGTTTGTTCACATGGAAATGTATTGGATTTCGTGGTTTAGTCCTTCGTAAAAATTCCCACACACTTTCTACATTATAATATAATAAGGTCCCATTAGATACTGATTGTCATACGAACGATATTCGTGAATTTGACTACATTTTCGTCCATTTATCACCAACCAGAATCACGTATTCTTAGAATTTTTCTGTATCATTTTCATTATTCGTGCACTTTTCTACCTGAACTTAATCAGTGAATGAAGATTACCGTCATTTTGGAATCTCTGCCTTGTAATTCCAAGTTGTTTCATTTAAAATTCTTCTCCGTCATTTATCAAAACACCCACTTCCCATATTTATCCTCAGTTTTACTAAAACCTGATTAGATCGCTGCAAGCAAATTCGCAATTATTTCTTTATTTTTTATGAGTTTTAAACGTCATATTTTATATGTACTTTTATAAATAATAATTGATGTTAGTCTGATTAATTGCTATTTAAAAAATTCTTGGATTTGCATATTAACTTATAGGGTTAACTGGTGAATTTCTCTTCCCAAAGCCACTAATAGCCGAATGGATACTGAACCACTGGTTGTGGATTCGCGCCTCGCCAAGGGTCTAATCGCGTGGAATTTTCCAGGTTTTCTTCACATGTAGAACACACAAATAAGGGCCAGTTTCCCGTAGAAGTCCTCCCAATAGGTGCACCTTTCCTGACAAACCGCCCACGTGTTGTGTTGTCCTATACCATTAATCCATTCCAATCGAATCTTCCTCTCAAAATTTTAAATTTAATCCTTATTATTTTCTCTGAAGTTTTATTATTATTATTATTATAGTAAATAGTATAATATTAGAACTTAAAAATAATTAAAATCATATAATACGATTTAATATAGAAATGTTACAGTAAAAATTTCGAGGATAGTCGAATGGTTAAGATGTTAACCAACCACTGTGGGGATCCGGAATAAAATTCCGGCGAACAACTCCGAAATTTTTCAGGGAGTGATCTGTTCTGGATATGTCAAGGCTTCTTCCTCACTATCCGGTTGTCCCCATTGTGGGTCTGCCGAACCCACGATAAGTATGGAAAAGGGGTTTTTAGTACACATAGGGTGAAAAATGTTAAGTAAGAATTCTATGCGTAAACCGTATTTTGCAATGATAATTTATTAAAATTCTACGTTCATATAAAGGAATTATTGTTGAAAGCAGGAATAGAATATGTGGGTTAGTAGGACTCACTCTACTATGAGTTTACAATGCATATTTGTATCAAAGAATCGTTGTTCAGGTTTACACTATCAAATAAGTGTTGTTGAAAAGACCATAGAATATGATTCTGTTTCTCGTGAAATCTGATAACATTTTACTCGAAAGTTACTTTTCGTACGGAGATAACTCCACGCGACTTGTTTTAAATAACACCTAAATAGGGGCCAGTTTCCCGTAGAAAGTCCTCCCGTGAGGCATCCTTCCTTGGAGGATCGCCCACGTGTTGCATTGCTACAAACCATCATTCCAATCCGTTAAAAGCAGATTATTGGTAATTATAGCAATGACTCAATTCATTTTTCTGCTTCTGTCGGGGGGTTGAAGACAATATTTTATACATTAGTAGTTTCAAAATAATTGGGATTAATAAAATTTCCATCTTTTACAGTTCTTATCTCAGTAGATATCTGATTATTCGTTGTCTGAGTATAACCTAAGGACCGATTAATCTTCATTAATGTTTTATAAAATTTTATATTATTATTGTACTAAGTGGCATTAAAATTTAATTAGTAAAAAGAAATGAAACGTTTATTTCTTGTTCAATGTTAAATCTTGATCCATTACTACTTACGAGAATTGCACAGGTCCACTTTTTAGGAGACCTTCAAAAAATCTAATACTAAATAAATAGAAAAATTAAATAATTAGAGGTAATATTAATTTTATAATGTAATTGGATTTCTTTAAAATCGTTTATTGATAACCTTTTCTATTATTTGTTATATTTTAGTAACTTTTTAGTAGATGTGGATAAGTTGAATTGAAATTTCATGCAATAAAGCGCACGTAAACTTTTATATAAATTATTTACTGTATGTAAAGGGCGAAAGTTACGAAATTCATATTCCAATAGGAATGAAATATTATATTTTAAACACATCATATAATAAAAAATTATAAACACTGTACAGTTTAAATTTGAACGTCTATATGCATTCGTAACTAAGTATATTGAGCCATTACAAACAATAAACATGTAGTTGAAATTAGTTGATAGAATTTATATATACAACACGATAACCCATACCATCAATAGTAATCTTAACGCAATAAATGCCTGCAGTAATAATCTATGCTTATATAATGCATTTATCTACAGCCGTCTGCTTTAAAAATTATTATCTCTCAACTAAATGACCTTGTTATTTGAACCTGAATATCAAGGGTTAATTCTGCCATGATGGTAAATATATTTGTTGTTTAATTTTTAGAAATCGCATACAGAATTATCTAAATTACTACTCCATTATGAAATAAATACACTTCTAAGGAAGAAATTATGTAATATTTCAACACGGAAAATTATTTGTGTTAATGTTAACACAAATAATTTTCCGTGTTGTTATATGTTAACAAACTGTATGTTATACCTTCTTGTATGGTGAAAATTTAAATATATTAATGCATACTGATTTTATTTTTAAAATTTTCAACACTATTTCTCAGAGTTGTGAGGAAAAATTAAAAAGAAAAATGATATAACCACGAATTAACTACTTTTAAAGGAATTTGAACTGTAACTATGCTGTATCTTTTTAAAATTAAGTTAAGAAAATTTGACAAGTTGTATTACCACTTAAACACAAGATTTTTCAAGTATCAATTGAGTATTTTTACAGTTCAAACAATGTTTGACATGAATTCAAGTTTCAACTAAGTATAATGTCTTTAATATCTGAGATCAAAGGAGACACTCGAAGATTCTTACGTCCTTTTTAATATCAAATGTACATAACGTAATTGATAATAGAAATTTAAGTGTGTTTTTCTTTTATACTCAAGGTTCAATCAAATTTCTGTAGCTCTATTTTGACGCATTTCCGCTAATCGTTGAACATCTGAAAGCGCTAATGATAATTTTAAGTATTAACTCGTTTCGATGATTTTTCTCTGAACAAAGATGGTAAGTAAAAATATTATTTTTATAAGTTAATTTTCATCTCTACACATGGCAAGTTCATGTAAAAGTTCAGTTTTAAATATATATTTATCTTGAGATAAATATATGATGATGTATTGTTCAAATATTATTTTATTTAAAACCTAGCATAAAATATCTTTTTAAAATTTATTTTTTTTTAAAGATAAGAAACGATAAGGTTTATATAGGGGAGACCGGGGCAAGATCGGCATGTTAAGCTTTACTTAAATTTTGTGTAATAAATACTGCTGTAAACTGAAAAAAAAAGCTTTGCATATTGTCTATTGGAATGTTACCTTACTATAGAACTGGTTAAAATCAGTTTGGAAATAAAAATAATTAAAATAATTACAACTTTACAAGAAGAGAGAAATTGACGAAGTTGCCCCGGGTATAGGGGCAAGATCGGCAACTTCTCTCTTTTTGTAAAGTTGTAATTATTTTAATTATTTTTATTAAAGTTGCCCCTGGTATAGGGGCAACAGTAATGGGGCAAGATAGGCACGTATATAAAATTATGTTATTAACAATGTATAAGTTGGAATTCACTATTAAAACAAAGAAATACAAATCCAACACCCATTTAATATTATTACAACGAAATGCAAGTTCAAAGACATATATACATGAATAACAAATGCAAACATGTTTTCATTTATCATCTGTTTGATTTTTATCCTTTGCTTCTAATGTGGCTTTATGTTGCCGATCTTACCCCGCTAGTCATGATTTCGAAACATTAAGTACAACCCTGAGAACAGAATGCCAAGCCACGATCTGGCCACGTGAATAAGTTGAAGTTACATCCTTCTAACAGGAAAAGTAACTTTCGTTATCATGGAATTATAACAAAACCTGCCAATTCAATATAAATGGAAAAAAAATATTATATGGAATTGAACGAAAATGAAAATTTGCTTGATAATTCAACTACGCTTGTTGGAGAACAATAAAAACACTACACTCAACAAGCCACCAATAAAACTCAACTGCCTAACCTATAACCAAAGTCTCCTTTTAATTTGTTTTTAAAAAAAAGCGCTTGACAAACTTGCCCCGCATGCCGAAGTTGCCCCGGTCTCCCCTAAATGAAAAATGTTCTTATTCATCACATTAAAAATATATATTTCGATATTAATATTAAAGTATAAAACGAATATTTACATTCCTGAAAACAATGATAATTTTATTTCATAATTTCAAATAGGACTATTAAACATATTCTATGTCAGTAATCAAGAACCTTTGCATATAAATTCTCTTATAACGTTAAATCGATATAAAGCAACTTAACTTATGAGTACAACTCTACAAATCGAAACTATAATAAGCTTTGTAATCTTTGTAAGCTTATAATAATATATTATAATCTTCATAACAATATGTACTAAATGTATTTTATAAAATTTATATAACAATGAAAAAATATTATATATTTATAAGTAAAAAATAAAATTAATATAATAGTTTGAGAGATTTATATCAATAATATCCATTTAATTTTACTTTGAGAATCATCTGTAGATATTTCTCTCCGTAATTTGAGAACTTTCTGTCCAATGTATCGACTGCGTAGCGATAACAATAAAATGCCTTACCATTAATCATAAATGCTGAATATTTATTGTTATGTTATTAAATATTGATAGAATAATTCAGCTCTATTTATATTTCACATACACATTAATAATTCTAAAAATATCCCGAAAAACTCTTATTCAAATAATAAAATTCTATTATTGTATCGTATCGTAACAGTTAAGTAGTTAAGAAATAAAATAGCTTTAGATTATCTTAATCACCGTCCAAATTTAATTACATAATGCAACATCTTCACAAACTTCGCTTTATTAAATTACAGTGCATTAACTTTCTTTCATTGTATTGATATGTAACCTTTTTGTATATTTGAACTAAAAAATTGAAACCTCTTTTGAATATAATTCGAACTTGGATCCTTCTAGTTGCGAGATATACGTCCACTTTGCTAAATAGATACAATGTTACGTAAGGACGTCCAGAGGAGAACAAAAGGAGCAAACTGCCCTATACAATTTCTTTTCGTTTATATATTTTACTTTAGTAAAGCCTAATCATATAATTTTCTGTATGGCCCAACATGTATTTTCTCCTGTCATTCTCTGGGGGCCCTACGTATTTATTAATTTATACGATGTTTTTAAAACATGTTTTCATTCTGTAAGTATTAAAAAGATTTATTTTTGTCTCCATCGTGGGGTTGGGCTGATTTACCATGGAGCCGCCCGGTATTAAGGAACGGCACTCGACATATCTCCATCAAATCTATCGATATTTTTGTGAGGATCCCGAGATTCTCATATTCACGATGGCTAGATGGTAGTAGTAGAGCGTTTCGGTCATCCGGCCGTCAATTTACACGAATATATTAATTTATAATTCTTACATGACTAAAGAACCAGTAAATTGATACTTGCTGTGAATATTCCTCCAGAAATGAAATCGATAATGGCCATTCGAGTTTCTTTTTCTGACAAACCATTAACTTGAACTAAAGTCTCCAAAACGCTGTTATACTTGTTGTGCTTTTTATCTTTTCCGTTTTCCAAACGTTTTAAAGCCTTTTCGATATATTTGGAGGCCGAACTGAAATTATTAAAAATTTTTAAAATGATTTTATAGTAAAAAAAAGATAAAAATTTCTGCACTAACCTGTAAACTGCACTTTCTGCTTCGTCTAATTTTTGGTAGGCGGGAGTTTTAAAATATTTCCACAGAGGAAGACCGTAGTATAATTTCTGATAAGCTTCGAACATCTTTTTAGACGCGGCGATCATAATTTGAGCATCGGAATCTGGTTTTAATTTCGGATCTAAACTACCTAAACGGCAATCCATGCACATGACGCAAATGGCTGAAAGTCCGACATTAAAGTTTAGAAAACATATTAGGAAAAAAGAAAAAAAAAATTATCAACCGCAAGTGCGACTGACAATCAACCAGATGGAAGTGAAATAATCTTATTTCATTGCCATATGGCGTAAATTATTTAAGAAAAAATACTTACACTCTAAGGCTAATCTATAAAGTACATCTTGAAGATCTGTAATTTGGTTGGTGTCTTTTTGACGAATTCTTCGAATAAATGTGAGAAAATCATCGCATATTTCGTTTTGATGAGATAACATTCCGTGTAGAGATTTCATTTTCATCAGAACCGGTGTTAAAGCCGAACGCAGTCGATACCATTCCTCGCCAACCCTTGGAGGAAAAAAATAATCTGGTAAAAAAAAACATCTACTCAGAATTACATTAACAAAAAGCCTATTATTTCGAGTAGTGTAGGCTATAAGTAACGGCATTTATTTATTTATCTGATCTTTTTTTTTATTAGGTTATACTGTTTATCAGAATGAAGATCAACTTACGAATTAACTAATCCGACGCTGTCGTATTTTTGAGGATTGTTCAAACGATAATATTTTAAAAATTCGCTGACTGGTCTTAAAGGATATTTTCCTTGATGACGAAAAACCGTTTCGAAATCCTCGGGTTTGAAAAGATGTACTACCGGTCTTCGCCATTGATATTCTTCCCTGACGATGGGGCCGTAGCGTCTGTACTTGTCCAAATTAGCTTCGTGTAATTTGTATAAATTATATCTGCCTATAAAACAAGGGAAATTATCAAAGTCCGTATTTATTCCGCCGCTTCCGTCGTAACCGTTAAACGCACCTGGCTTTAAGCGTTGTTATAACAGCTGCGCAATACGAGTAGGTTTAACAATAAAAAAATAAAAATTAAAAAAAAAATTCGTTAATATGTAGTATAGAAATAGAAGATCAAGTATATTAAATAATAAATATTTATGTTTTTAAAAAGCGGAGTTTCGTTATACAATTTTAAATTTGAAATTATGAAAACGTATCCGAGTTCTTACTCCATCGAAAATATTGCCATCCAGTTCCTATAAATGGAAACGACGGCTTTGGCCCGGGAAGATCGTGCAAAGAAGGCGCCCTTTTCAGTGCCGTTAACATTTCAACTTTCTTATCGTCGCGTGCATCGTCCAAAGGTAAAGAGGCCCTCGATGACGCAAAAAGACGGCCCGATGCTATATATCGAATGCTCTTCCTCCAGCATGACGTACACATAATTCTGAAAGAAAAACAATTCGCTGAGAAAAGTAAATTTACCATTAAGAACATTTTCTATTTCTCTAGAGGAATATAATCGGTTTTGCGCTGTAAATAGTTCGTTTTATTGTACCTTTGATATGTTATCAACATCACCAATGACATTGGATCGTTTTTCTTAAAACAACTGACGGATATAACCTTTCAAAACAATATAAATGATATTTCAACTTGTTTATAGCTATTGCTAAATAAGGTTTAACAGTCAGTATAGATTTTTATGAAGGATTTTTCTAAAATACTAATAATAATAATATATCAAAACAAATGGAACGTAACTAATATATACCATGTCAATGATTAATCTAAAGAAAATCGTTATATTTCTTCTAAATAAATTGAAATGAATTTTTTAAAGAAAGCAATAAACTAAAACACTGTATAGATTAGTGTAATTTACCTTATCTTTTAATTAAATAAATGCCAAAGTTTATTAGGTTCTATTTATATTAAAGAAGCGAAGATCTATTCTAAAGCTTTATACAATTTTTTTCATTATAAACGCCTTTAAAACGTTTCATTTGTATAGATCCAACATATTCTATCGAGAATTCCGAAGCTCAATTTACACGTTTAAAAGATTCCAATTGCTATCCTTTTGTTAACCCTTTATATAAATATATATATTAAATATTAAATTATATCTAAATCGGCGTAAGTGCAATGTCATTTAAACGATCATTTTTTGAAGTTCATTTTTTTACAAGAATTCCAGAACAGGAAAGGAAGTTATTGCAGAGATTTCGATGAGAGGACGTATAAAAAAAATAAATTTAAAAAAGTCGAATTGTCTTACTTATTTACGTACTTTTTTTTTAAAGATTATTTTCCGAACTTTACGAATACTAAAAATTTTGAACGTAAATTTAACAAAGTGTCGAGCGAATGGCTATTAACATTCTGTTTAACCGTTAAATTTACATTCCCCTACGACCAAACTCACCTGTTGAACACCTTTATCACTAGCGAAAGTGAGCTCTTAAAAGGTGATTGTCCTCCACTATCGGAAGTTCACTCACCTCTTTCTTCTTTTGGATGCTTCGAACAACTGAGGGTGGTTTTTACTTCCTGTATCTTTTACATAATTGATACATCTTTATCCAGTTATCTTCCGTGACTTCACGATAAAATAACGATAAAACTCATGTTAAATTCGACACAAAAAATATCGTAAAAATTTCTCTCTCGAAGTTGAAATTATAGTTTTTTTTTTCTTTTATAAGCAAATGATAAAATAGTTTTCAGAATCCAATAATGATCTAATTCAATTGGAGTCACTTTATAACGGAATTGACATACGTAAAAAACACTCGAACGACAAAAGTAATCAAGAAAATAAATTCCCCAAAGTAATTTTCTATTGAAGAACAATTTAAATGCCTCGATAATAGCCTCCTTTGCCTTGCCAGCTATAGAATAAGATAATAACTAACGATTCCCCGACTTGCTAATCAACTTTATATATATAATTTTTTTTTTCTAGAAATACACCTACACGAGATTAAAGATCGGTTGTAAAAAAACAGTATAAAAAACGTTCTTTTATAGCCAAAACTAATTTATAAAAGTTTACAACTCGTATGCGTAACGGTTTCGAATATAAATAAAGAATGTGATAGAAAAAACTTACATAGTGAAGTAGCATAAGTGAAATTATAGATGCAAGTGCCTTACCCTAAAGTAATCATTCAAATGGGTGTCCAGCACCGTAGCAAGCGGTTCCTGTGATGTGCTCATACTGTATATAACACACCCCGATATACTGTATAAACACGTTTAACATTATTCGGTCGCTGCGGCCAATTGGACCGATCTATGACTAGTCATGTGACCAGAGTATAGTGTTTGAAGGTCAGGGACGGAAAGAGCGAGTGTGGCGCGATATCAAAGGAAGTTTTGAAAATACAAGCCCACATTGTCTACTCTCGGAGAGAAGATGAATACCGAACACGACGCTTTACGTTCAAATTCTTCAAAAGTCATTTATTGTTTCTTAAATAATAAATATGGCTCATAATAATTAAGGCTTTTAGCTTGCATAGGGAAATAATTATCTTCGTTTTAAAACTATGTATTCGATAAACCTACAAATTTGAATGGTCTGTTCAATTAACGAATCGAAAATGCGATGTATTAAACTTTCTATAAACGATACTAATGCTGTTTCTGATACGTTAAAAAGAGTCACGTGGTGCTAAACATTGTTATCAAACAGTTGTAACATAGATAAGCTGGAAGTAATCACAAGTAAACAATTTTTTTTAGTGCTGTTATTTACAAACTCGGTTTGTTAATAGATCGTGAACTCGACGTGTCAATAAACCAATTTTTCCCCTTTTTTTTCTTATTTAAATTTAAATTTTTGGACGAATTGAACAAATTTTACTTGATATTTTTATGTATAATTTCTGAAAATGACGTTGCCATAAATTTAAGTTTTTCTTTTTTAAAAATGCATATATTTAAGTGTAAGACTACTAAAAACTAAAACAAAGACATAAATAATTGAATATTTGTAGATAATATTTTTCTTGATGTTAAACAGAATTAATTTGCAGTATATTAAAAATAAGTTTATCTCTAACAATATAAAACACATTGCTATTGGCAGTGTTATTAAAATAAATATTAAAAAATCTAGTTTATTCTGTCTAGAAGTTGCCTTTAGAGTCATTGTCATATGTGAAGAGTACTAAACAAAATTCACCCTTGGATTGCATAAATTCTGATCAAATTTAAGGTCCGGGTCGAGCCTTGACATGTCATATCGCTCTTATCTACCTTATAATATATATAATCAACAGTTTAAAAGTTTCAAGGCTTTTCACTATCGAATTCTGTATCAGTTATTTCTAACTGTTCAAGAAAGATGAGCTATTATGATACTTATAGATTTAATCTAATGATAGAAATTATGAATGAATGTCTAATTTCATTTCAATAGTTCCAATATTGCTCGATATTACGTTAATATAACGAACTTGCTTGAATACCAATTACTAATTTAGGAGAGTATCAGAAAAAAAATTTAAGCCAATATTTCAAATGCTTTCTTGTGTGGGTTTATAAAATACGCATTTATTACAATTATTTTTAATTATAATTTATACGTTTCGAGTCTTAAAGATTTAATTAAATGAAATTCCTCTGAACGAAGTACAGGTTATATGAAAAAAATTTAGAAGTTACTTTTAGGTACTTTATACATATAAGCCAATGACCTAAAAGTAACTTCGAATAAATATACCTTCAGGTACAATTCGTCGGTTTTTAAAATATAATTTTATAAGAAATTATTCAATAATATATCTATAACTTCAAAATTTGATTTTATAGAATAACAATTTTATGTTTATTTATGGTATGCAATAATGTAATACTTTTTGGCGGAAATAAAAGGTTAGAAAGCATTAAGATGGGCCTAATGATCTTTGTCTGCTTTTCGAAAAGTATTTCCGGTTTGCCGTAATTGTACTTCATAAAAAAAAGAGTAAATGTTATGGAAAAAGTTCGTTCCACGTTACAGACCAGTTTAAATTTGCTCGTCTGACTTTTTTTACTTGTTCTGACTCATTGAATTGTGTTCCCAAACTGAATGGTGAAAGGTTCAAATTTAAAATATATCTTTATCCCGATATAAAAATACACTTCAACTTTATTTAAAGTTATAATTTTTTTTTTTAAATGTAGTTTCTTCCGTATTTTGAGAAATTTATTTATATTCAGTTTAAGGTTAATTTATAACGATGTAAGTTAGTTTATTATATCACAGTTTCAACATTTTAGCGATCGCGATACTCACGTTACATATAAATATTTAATTTTTAATTAAAAATATGATGTTTTTTTAATTCCCAACTACGCATTTTATTTATTATTTTCGATTACAATAGGAAAAGTCTTACAACAATAGATTTCCTCCCCTAATTAACAGTAAAACATCTATTAAAATACATAAAATACACGTGACATTTTCTTATTAATAGCTGTAAAGTTGTGTGTAGAAAACAATACAAATGTAGCGATTTGTGCTGAAATTTTTGCGTGTAAAATAATAAAAGATATATTTTAAAAAGTACTGATTTAACAAATTGTATGTATTTCCGTATTCCTGTAAACAGTATTTGCCTTTTACTGAGGGAGGTTCAAACAATGAAACTTCTTTTTATATTTTAAATTTATTTTTCAGTGTTGAATCATCGTGTTTCTGTTTATACAAATAACAATACTTCTAAATCACTCTGTATGCTTAGTATTATTCAGTTCGATACATACCATACAAATAATCAGATCTACTTTGTTTATTCTGAGACGTTTAAGTTATACAGACACAACACTACATTTTCTATTTTATTTCATTTTATAATATAACTTGAAGTTACGCTTACGAAAAGAAATTTACAAAAAAAGACAAGTTAAGCAATTAAACAGTATTTCAATTATATTTTCTTAAATAATTTAGAATACATTACTTTCTCTAAAATAGAAATTAATGTTGTAAATTTTAGCGAAAGTATTTTACTTTCATCAAATTAATTTAATATATTTTTAATTGTATTTTATGATGACATCTTTTAAGAACAGTATCCACCAGTGGCGAATGCATAATGCTACTGAATACTGGTGGTTGGTCGCGGGTTCGCGCCTTACAATGGGTTGGCCACTTAAAGTTTTCCGGGTTTTCTTGGCTGTCTAAGTTTAAATAAGGGCCAGTTTTCCCCGGGAGACACTCCCTTGGCAGATCGCCCATGTGTTACATTGCCTTATTCCATTAATTTAAAAAAAAAAAGTTAAAATTTAATAGGCATTAAAATCTAACCGAAGAAACCAGCACAAAGAAAACGTAAAAAAGATAAAGAAAAATGAAATATTTTATTAAAATTTATTGCTTGTTATAAATGATGTGGCAATAATACAGCACGTCCGACCGGAATTTCTTATTAAATCCTTATTTATTAAATCTGGGAACGCAATCGTTCCTAGATATGTTTAGATAATCTTTGTGTGCATTGTGTGAATGTGTTGTGACTTGTGGCTATTTCAGTTTTTCTCTTTTAACACCTGATAAATTTCAAAAATGATCATTTCGAGTAGGCAGAATAACAAATACTACTACTGATAATAATAGCGATAATAATAATAATAATAATAATCTTTTTATTTCTTTATTTAAATTGCCGTTTTCAAAAAGGAAGAACTAGTTTGGAAGGTCGAATATTATCTTGAAAATAACTTAAATCAATCTTCCTGTGCAGTAATATATATATAGAATAAATTGGTTTATTCTAGTGTAATGGTATAAGTCAACCAACACATGGGCGATCTGCCGAAGTGCCTCCCGGAAGGACTTTCTATAGGAAACTGGCCCCTATATAATTAAGTGCAATTAGACACGTGAAAGAAACCGTAAAACTCCACGCGACCAGCGCGATCCTAACATTAGTTTAATATAATAAATTGAAAAATAGTCTCTGTATGAAGTGATTATGTTGAGGTATTAATAAAAACGCCTACCAGTGGCTGAGGTGGATAAAACCACCCAACACTGGTGGTGGGGTGGGTTCGCGCCTGACCAACGGATTGACCAAGTGGAGTTTTCGGGTTTTTTTCGCCTATAATAGGGGCCAGTTTTCCATAGAAATTTTTATCCCGAAGTAATTCCTTGGCAGAATGCCCGTGTGTTGCTTTGCCTTATTCACAACAATTCATTAATTTTTCAATTCTCTGAAATTTTCTGCCAAGATATTTCTTTGTTCTTTTGCCATTATATAATAGAAACCCAAAGCTCTTCATCAAACTAATCATAACAATTAACATGTACAGTACATTTCATACATTTGAATTTGCCAAATTTAATTCAAAACGTAAACACAATTAATATATAATTATGTAACCGTTCGTAATAAATATTATTACGAATCCCCTTTATTTTCTCCTTATTGTTTATTTTTCTTTTAAAATTGTAACTTTATTAAACATTGCTTATGTTTTTTTTTTTTTTTTTTTT
>NW_019384697.1:444477-474452 GCF_000671375.1 Centruroides sculpturatus | reverse complement strand
TTTTTTTTTTTTTTTTTTTTTAAGAGGAAGTTTTGTCTCGCCCACCAGATATTATTTTAAAGTCTAATTAAAATAAATACTGGGTCGAGAACTACAAATTAAATTGAAAATAACTTAAGTGATTTTCACGCCAAAGTTGTTAAAATAATCGATTTTGTTTGTGATTATAAATTTTAGTTTAATAAAATTATTTAACGGTAAGTGCAACTTGTGCTGGGTGCAATTTATGTTTCAGCCTTTTCTAAATACAGTATTTTTAATAAAGCAACTGTAAAATTTTCATTCTTTTATGGTCCGTAATTTATATGTTTTGAGACTAACTCAAAAACATAGATAATCATCTCCGGTTTTCTTTTAATTTCACATTATAATTTAAAGATCAAGTAGTACATAAATCTGCAAGGATTTCATGATAGCTCTGTTACTTCTGATCTACAAATTTAATGCTAAGCAGCGTCATAACACTTCTTACGTGTGTTACTAAAATACGGAAAGTGCAATAACTCTGATAAAATAGTAGGGGTGCCGCAAGGAAAAAATACTAAGTTAGGGTGCTACTGTTAGAAAAAGATCGAAAAACAGTGGAATGAAGCAACGAAAGACGTGGGTGAGTTGCCAACTGGGTGCCTCTTGGGAGGACTTTTTATGGGAAGCTGGGCCCTATTTAGGTGTTAGACACGTGATGAAAAACTGGAAAACTCCATGAGGCCAGCCCGTTGGCGAGGCGCGAACTCGCGACCAACTATCAGTATTTGGTTGTTTTATTCACTCAGATATTAGTGGGTTCGAATTGAAAAATTAAAAAGAAATGGTCAAAATATAATTCATAAAAGTGAAAAAGTAAATTATAGTCTATAGAAAAAAAATAAACAATTCGAAGAAGCAATAACAAGAGAATTCAAAACTAGAATCATTACTTTTAACTTTAAAGTAAATTACTTAGCAGACAAGAATTAGTTTTATTTTCAAAGTTAAAGTAAATGAAATTATGGAATAACACAAATGGAAGAAGATAAATTAATTAATACGAAACTTTGTATGAATAAATTTTAAAAAAATAAGATTCAAATCTAAATTTACGAAAGGCAAGTAGAGAGTAGCGTAGTTTTACTACTAAAACTCAGAAACGTGACCAAAAAACGTTAGTCGAGAGTTTATTTATTGGATAGTAAGAATATTACAGGTTGTTGAGTGACTTTATGAAGGATAATGCTTGCGGGATGTAATTTATTAGCAATACAGAAATAACCGTTTGCATAACGATAAAGACATAACTTGGAAAACAGTAACATTGTATACAGAAAATGCATTTAGACAATTATAGACATAAGTTCGAAAACTGTGTTTATTTAGTGGCTATCCGTAAATTACTTAATGCGGAAGTACGGTAATCGTTACGGTGCGTTACAAGGGGATAGGGTGTTTACAAAAACGTTACGTACAGTAGTACTAGGATCTCAACCTTCGAGTGGCAAAACGATTCGTTTTTATTTCTGAAGTGTTGCATAGCGAACCTCACTGTGTTATGTCACCTACTTTGTACGTTATGCACGTAATTAATAAAAATAATGCAACGTTCGGTACCCCATGCTGCATATATTCTTTAGTACAATTAAGGGCTCGATCCAGGGTATGCGTTACATAATTTGCGGGGTTGGATACATGCGACGGCTCTACGAAGCGTTACGAAGGGTGGGGTGGTAGTTGAAAAGTATAAAAATAGCCTATTTTCTTATATATTTATTTTTATATACTTCTTACATACAATATACCTTTTCTATTAAAAAATAGCATAGGTTTTAACAAATCGATTTATTACGGAGACTTGTCATAACGTCTATAGATGCTGAAAGGAGATGCTGAATTATGCACATCTCTATCTGTAGACCCGTATAATTTAGCATATCCTTTCTGTTTTAAGTATTGAAGGAATTAAGAAAATGTATTCAATATATGAGCATTTCTATTTCAATTATATGTGATAAAAACCCGAAAAACAATACAGACCAAGGCATAAATTTTACTTTCCCGGCTGTTATAGAGAGAAAGTATGGCGATCGGTCAAAAAATGACGCCTAAGATTTTTACATTTTGGACTCGGTACCTTAAAACATCGAGAAATGCAAAAAACTTCGTTTTTTTTTCTATATATATGGATGTTAGTGTGTATGAGAGCACGATTTTGTTCATCCAATTTGAAGCGTAATAACTCCTGTGCCTATGTCGAAAATTTCTGAAATTTTGCAAGGATGTTTCTGTATTAGGTGGATTGGTTATATTAAATTTTGGTGGTTAAAGGTTGAGGGGTGAAAAGATAGAAAGAGGGTCATATGTCATATCTCGAGTGGGTCGGAGTTAATGAAGATTTTACTCGTTATTAGCATTTACAATTTGTTTTTTAAATATATAAAACTCGTCTCTTCCCTCAAAATTAAGTTTTTGCCATTTTATAATATAAAAAGTATTTTAAATAAAATATCATAACAGATGGCACCACCACAATTTTATATTATTTGCCTGGAAAGTTACGCAACTCGTTGCTGGATGTTTTGAATTGGTACTGTAATTGTTACGTATAGACATAAATGACAGGTTTCTGAGATATTAAACAACATTAATATGTGAATATAACAACAATTTTCCAAATATTTCTATTTTACGATTAGAAAATATTAAACAAATTTTGAAACAAGAAATGTATATATTCTAAATAAAATTCGTGATGTCTATCAATGAGTTTATATTATTTTCTGACTGTTTTAAAATATCAGTTAAAGTTTTCATAATGTTTTTTTATTTATTCATAAAAAATGGATAATGATGAAACGAATGAAATGCTTTTTATTTGTGCCTTCTATAAAAAGTGTACCGCTTTTGAATAATCTCGCGTCGTAAAAGTATAAAATCTTTATATTTTACACTTTAAATACATAGAAAAAGAAATTTTGCAAAAAAATATGTAGAAAATAAAGCAATTAATTTGCTATACAGCACGTTTGAAAAAATTTTACTTTAGAAGTAATGAAAAATACAAATTAAAATATAGCAGAACTCTCCATTTAAACGATTTAATTGATTTCTGGAGCCATTGTATTCCTCATTCATTGCCGTAAATTGAAGTTACGTACAGTACTTGAAAATAATGATGTAAACTACATATCATACTAAGAGGGTAAAATCAAACTTAAAGCATTTACGTCTGGTATATAGTACAATCATAACAGAAAATTCGCACCAGTCATGAGGGAGTATTTTGTTTCGTGTTCAGAGTATCTATTCATTATTCTAGAAAATTAATACAGTGGTACAGTACCTCGTACTTCGAACGGTAAATTCGACAAAAATTCGCCTGAGAGCTCGAACGATGCTTCGAAGTTCGAACTCCGAGCGCAGTGAAAAAATTCTCTCGAAGCGTAAGCGCAATCTATTGTGTGACCAAGTCGTATGTTTTCGGTACTTTTTTCCCTTTATTTTTGATGTGTTTGGTCATATAGGCCTATATTGCGAGTTATTCGTCCGTAGCTTTTGGATGCCCCGTACGTTTTGTATTTAGTTCAAAATTACTGAAGCAGAAGTTTTTAAACCACATTTGACACATTCGAAGTTTAGGAGCGTCTTCTCCATATACGTTAAGAATTATTTTTAGTCTTTGTACGGCGTTATATCCTTTACGAAACACAAAGTATAATATGTCCAATATGCTTTTTATCCGAAGAAATTTCGACTTAACTTTATTCAAACATATCGTGTATTAGAAAGTTTAAAATGAGCTTCTAAACAAAGAAACACAATCTCACATCAGCAATAATCTGTTAAATCGCACGATTGTTATAATTAAATCTATGTTATATAACGAGGGCTGTTAAAAATACCCAAGAACTTTGTATTCAACCTAATGTAACTTACTTAACTATGACATCCAAGAAGTGTGTGGAAGCAACGAACTCGAAGAGGAAGGTTGTAATATCGACGATTCAGATGAAAAAGGAACTTATCGCAAAGCAAGAAATCGCTATACGTGTGGGGCCTGTTTATGGTGCCGAAGTCGACGGTATTCGAACTGTACTGTACATGCAATTTTCATTTTATTATACGTTATTTACTTATTTTATTTATAGTTTGAGTTTTAATTTATTATTAGGGCATTTAATTGCGTTGTTTTCACTTAAATTATGTGTATTTGCTGGTTTAAGTTTATCGAAATGATTATTGTTTAGGGTCTGGAAATGGATTAATTCGCTTTCCATTATTTCTAATGGTAAAATTTGATTTGGATTTCGAACGATTCGGAGTTCGTACAGCCTCCCGGAATGAATTAAATTCGAAGTACGAGACACCACTGTATGTGGAATGAATACGCCTATAACAATTGAAAGTTGCCTTATATCATTTAGTAGCAGTAACAATAACACGAAAAAGATCGGTGCTATTTTTTAATTGTAACCATTTCAAAACGAACCCATTATTCTATAATTTTGTTTTAATTATATTAGTCACTATTCAATTTACAATGTTTACTTTATAGAGCAGCTTTATATAATAGCTTATCCGCTCTACATCTGTAAGCCATGCTTTTATTATTGCAAATATTTATTTAATGAATGAAGTCGAATGTAGACGTTACGTCTCGTATGAGGTTATTGAACATACATTAGATAACATAAGAAGAAAACATTGAAAAAATATGAAAAAAACAATAGACGATAAGAAAATATAATATAACCTTTTATCTTGTGTTGCACTATATTTTACAATATGCAGTTTTAGATAGAAAATATCGTAAAGTAATTTATATTTATACATTTTTTAAAATAAAAAATATGTATAAAAGTATAAACTAAAATCATATGATTATTTCAAATAAACTTTTATATATCTGAAAGGTCGCATGATTTTAGATTGGTTTAGATTAATGTGTTCCAACCATTTGACACTACAAGGCATATTTTTTATTTCTAGTTTTATTCAGAGTCATGACGCAGCATGATGAATTGATTTACTTCTCTTATGAAAATTTAAGTAAATATATAAACATAAAAATAATTTATTTAAAAACTACGGGAACAGTTTTATGAAAGGAACCTTAATGTCATTCCCGAAGAGAAATTGTTATATTGACGTCAACGGCGAATTTCTCGTAGACAAGTCAAGATTAATACTATTATTAAATTTATTTTAAAATTAAAAAAAAAATTACATTCGAAAAATATGAAAACTTTCGAAAGCTTTATTGTATATTATCATTTTTTAAACGATAAGATTTAATATGTTTGTATAGGTGTGTCTACATGTAGGTAGGAACTTCGAGAGTGGGAGCTGAAAATTTCCCCCCCGTGTCCAGAGAAAATTTTAGGGGTCCGTAATGGTTCCTTCTTCTATAAATTAATGTTATTTGTAGTAACAAAAAATAAAAGCTTAAGACCGTTTTTTTTATTAATAAAGAAACATTTTATATATTTGTTCAAAAAAAGGATCCACTCCACTATCTTCCCCAATGCTTCATGCTCTCGACGACCTTGTATATATGATAAATATTATACAAATAATAAAACCGAAGCTGTATAAATCTTCAGTTATAAAATGAATTTCAAATAAAAATTGAATAGAAAAATATGTTATATATTTTAAAGGAGGGCTTAAACTGTGGTAATTGAATATAGGGGATAGCGAAAAATTTGATAACAGTAAAATTTTGTATTGCGTATTTATGCGAAGCGGCATTTTCAGCATCGACGATTATAAAATCAAAACTGTAAAAAAACATGGAAAATCGGTATCCTGCAGTATCAAATATTCAGACAAGATTTATTCTTTACGTAAATGGAAATAAGCACATCCATCTCATTAGTATGCAAATTTGCTTTTATCTTTAATAAAGGGTAAAATAATATGTACTGTAAATCAAAGAATTGTTTTGGGATAAATTACTTTAATATTTATTATCATTAAGTGCTTTTATTTTTGTATACCTATTTTATATAGGCCTATCTATATATACTGGGAGTCGCGTAAAAGGGAGTCGGGAATGGAAAAAGTTTAATAAGCCCTGTTTTAAAGTATAAACATAGCTATAAAAATATATATTTTTTATTGTACACTTTTTAAAACTTAAAAGTTTAACGAGCAATTATTTATTGTGACATCGTCACAATGCCGGACTGCAATGTTTAATCATATTTTAAATTTATTTCATTTAAAATATATGTTCTCCATCTCAAATTAGTAGTGGCTTGCCCTGTATATCATACTTTTCCTTTAACAAGAGAGTCGTACCGGTCATCTATTAACTCCTTTCAGGAGAAAAGATTTGAATTGAAATAACGTGACTTTCGGTTTGCATCAGAAGTTCCTATATAGTTAATCGGGCCTCATACCATTAAGCTTTCCATATCTGGTCTTGACTTTAATGTATCTAACTCCGTTCTCGAGATTAAGGAAGGACAGACATACAGGCTAACGACAGTGGGAATTTATAGGTGTACAATTTTTCAAATTGCAACCCAATGTTTCTGTTAACTTTTAAAATAAATTATTGTCACAATTGTATCTTTATTGGAAATATGTACGAGGTGTTATAAAGAAACTGCACCCGAATATTAAAAAATGTTTTAAAATTAAAAGAAAAGTGATATGGGCTATGGTGTAACAGTAACGAAGTAGTATTTATCTTCATTTTACAGATTATTATTAATTAAGTCATTTTATTACATATGAATAATAATAGAATTAAAATATTGGAAAAAATGATAAAAATAATAAAGTTAACTTCCCATTTTTATTATTTTCCAACATTTTATCATCCTGATTGCCCAGTTGTAAGAGTAATGTCAATATTATAAGTAAATATAATAATGCAAACATGAGCTATATTTTATTGTCTAATAATAATGAAGTTTATATAAAATATTGTCGATGTTGTGGATTAAGATAATAATATAGATAAAATAGTATTATGAATCACTGAATTACCTAATACCCACTTAGCTGATATGATATCAGGTATTTTGTCAAAAAGATTTAATTGTTTTATCTAAAATTGTTGTTTAATGCTGCAATTACTGATAAGGTTTTAATACTCTTTTTATTAACTTACTGTGTTTGTCTGTCCGTCGGTTTGTCCAGAAAAACTAAATCAATTTTCACCCACTTCCGAATTTCCGATCTAGTTGAAACTTTGCATGCATATGTGTTCCCGATGACAATATATTTTTTTAGAGTTTGCAAACAATTTTAGCAATTAGTAAAGAATTAAAATTTTAAAAATCTGATAATAGATGACGCCAAACGTAGAGCTAACTATCGCCTCTTTTTAGTCGTACCAGAGCCTTTTTATTTAATGGTCTGCCAACTCCATCTTTTCACTTTCAATTTGTTCTCAAGCTAAGAAAAGCAGTTCAGTACACAAACCAACGTACTGTACAACATGCAAGCATGCTAGTTAACTCACAAATTTTACCTCCCATTAGAATTTATTTATAAGAGATTTGAGATCACTTAATCGACCGGTAAATAACCAAAGGAAAGTAACAGTGTAATGACTTTGTTAATTTTTTTAATTTGCATAAAATTAGATAACAATTTATTGAACTTTCAATCCTTGAACAAGATTTTTTCATCTTGTAAAAAATGAAGCCTGTAAGTGATGTAGAAGTGAATAATTTCAGCCCTTAGTTTGAAGTGAGTTCACGACCAATTTGCAAACTGTTTAGGCTATTCAAAACTTCATTGGTTATCATAACGTACACGTTTGTCTCTTGTAAATTACACAAAGACTTTGAAATAATGGATTTTAAAAACAAGCAATATTTGTAATGCCTCTGTTGGATGACATAAAAAAATCCCTTTGACTTGATATCTGTTAATGCACTTCTGGCAGCGTAATCAATGGCGCGTTATAGCTTTATGGGACCCAGGCGAATGCCCAGGAATTAGGAGGCCCTATATACAGTGCCAAGCGGTCAAGGTGGCAGTCTGCCGCTCTGGGGACTCGGGGATTTTTCGACCCGTCTGGATTCGATCCCAAGAATTTTTCACGGGATGGTCCGTCTGTTCATGTCAGGCCCCGTTCTTCATCAACCGGCTGCCCGATTGATGAAGAACGAGGTCCTCTTAGTGCCTACAGGACGGAGAGAGTTTAAAAAAGTATTGACTTCAACATTTTTCTTTGAGGATTGTTATAGGAGCAATATTTCCTTATAAAAGATTAGTTTGGTGGTTCCTATTGGTGGGGCCCTAGGCAATTACCCTTTTTGCCTATAGGAAAACGCTCCACTGAACTTGAGAGTATTCATTGATCATAGATCGAAAACATGTTTCACATGTTCCATTTATTAATCTTCTTGCCATAAAACCGCTCAGAAAATACAGAATACATTCCTTGTCTTCAGCAGAGGTATAATCATGCTTATCAAGATGCCCTTGTTCAATTCATTCTGAAGTGTCCAAAAGTAAAATCAGACGTTGCTCCAGCCCCTGGCACTAATTGTTTGGACGTGAATAATTGAAACTTTCAATTTAAAAAGCATACCGGTTTCATAGAACCGAACTGAGACTCGCTTCGGTGACTCAACCAACGAATATACAGACATTAACCTACACAGGTATAAAAATGGCAGAGTTGTGATATGCGTATTCCCTCCACTGCATTGTCGATCGAATTATTCCGAAAAATCGCTGCAAAATAAGATGTAATCACTCATCTGTGGTAAACAAACAAAACATTTAATCCCATTAGTTACGATCATTAATCATATATTTACAATTAAGTAGACAAAAGACGGAGAACATTTCCCTTGTATGATCTTTATGTACTAGCTATTGTATGGTGAATATCTATTATATAATAGTACAGAACGATGGATTATAACAAGGACTGAGCAGAAATGCAAATATTAAAGTAACAACAACGGGAACCTCGTTAGGAAGAAATTTACACGGCAAATTTGTGATTTTTATGGTTATGATGGATGTTTGAATGCCAATAATAACTGTAAAATATTAAGGCAGATTTATCATTTTTATAAACTTAATAGCCACTAAATTACACTTTTGTTATTTATTGTATAATTTGATTGTAAATTTTAATTGTAAAATTGCCATATGCACTGTCTTCAGTATTGTATAAATGTATTTATATAAAAAATAATTGAAAAGTTGCCGAAATGCATTTATAAAATACTAAGGACAGTACAGGGGCGAGATACTACTAATTTGAAGTGGAGTGCATATATTTTAAATTAAATAAAGTTTAAAAATATGATTAAAATTGCAATCCGGCATTGTGATCATGTCACAATAAATAATTGTTCGTTTTTATTTTATTTTATTCGTTTATGGCAACGCGATCTGCCAAGGGAATGCCTCCCGGGAGGTCTTTTATAAGAACTGGGGCCGTATTCTGGTCACTAATTTCTCGTATCTTCTTTCAAAGACGAATGACGTCAAAACGAGAGACGAATTTCGTCTCAGAGACAGTGGCGATTCCGGTCACTTGTCTTTGTTGTTGACGTGATTCTACTAGGTGATTATACTAGGCTGATTATAGCCTAGTGATATAGAGAACATGTATAATCAGCCTAGTGATTCTACTAGGCTGATTATACATGTTCGGGTTATCTGCACGCGCAACACGGTATAGAATTTTAACCAATGAAATTTTAAAATTTTTGAAAATGCAGAGTAGGCCTACGTAATTATAGATCACGTGGTAAGNTTTTTCACGTGTAGTATAGAAATTTGTAATAATATATATAATGTGGTTATGATAAAATATTGTGCGGTTATTTCCATATAATTAAAATTAATATGTACTTACTTTTTAGAAAATACAAGGGAAGCGGCGCATCCACCACTTCTAATGACGGCACGCCACTGCAGTGCACCTGTCTTCGCTTGCAATAACAAAATTAACGTATGGTTAGAGTTATAAATTCAAACACTTCTGGTGAGAAAGATTTGCCACAACTTCACAAATGTACAGCCGATTTTCTATGAAATTGAGCGTATAAAAACTTGGAGGGAAATAAAGGAATTTTAGCACGACTTTCCTGATGACATTAAGCATCAGTTTAATTAATATTCAAGTTGCCGACTAAATAGTTATTCGGCGGGTGTGATTCATCAGATTCACGTTACAATACACGCTTTGTTTTATAATTATGTATATGGAATCATTTCTAGAAATGGCCATTAAATAACCATCTCTCCCGATATTACGGTATAAATATCAAGTTGTTGTTGTATTTTCGCCAAGTATTTGCTTTAATTTCGTTTTATATTCCCGTGTAAGGTCTTGGTTAACGCAAAATGTCTATATTTACACGTTCGTATTTCATGCCGCCATCACGTCAGCACCACCACGTGCATTTTTCGTACCGTCTCTATTCTAACCCCTATCTCCACACCGGTGTGACGTGGCTTTTTGAACTTTATTATACACGCATCAGATTCTGAAATTATAATTTAAAAAATCCAAAATTCTTCATTAAATTCCCGCTTTTTTTTAACGCGTAACAAACGGATTCAACAATTGATGTTGTTGTTGTTGCGTAGTTTTGCTCTTGGACGAAGAGTGCGATGTGGAAAGCGATTCGAAGATGTTTTTTGATGGTAGAGAGTATCGACCCCTGCCCCATCCTCCTGGGTAAGAGATTGTTTTACATTTCATTACTATTTATTCAGATAAGAAATTGGTTTTAGCAATTAAAGGCTTTAAAAAAAAACTTCCGTCTACAATATATAATTAGGCCTAATTAGATTAAATGTAAAGATTGAGACTTTACGATTTTTGTGTCTTCCTTTATTGCTGTATTGCAATAGAGGGCTTTATAAGGCACAGTTCGGGGCCTGGTGTTAAGAAGATAATTTAGGGCTTTTCAATTTACTGTTGTTTAAACGAGTAATCGGNGAAAAGTTGAATTCAAAACGTCACCGAACCAATGAATTAGTAGAAAATTTCATAATCCAACTTTCGTTCTTTGTAGGCCAACATTTACAGCCCATCGATACAGCGCCGCAATATGGAATGGTTTTAATGGAATTCAAATGGAGTTATACGTTTTCTATGGATAATTATACTTCTTTTTCTACATTTAGATCCGTGCAGAAGATGTGTAAAATGGCCAGAAGTGGAGAATGCGAATACGTTCGGTTCGAGTAAGGATCTCTTTGCTTCCATCTTTCAAATTTCACAATAAGATCTGCTCTGTGATTTGCTGGATCTGGGCCGAGTTGGCTAATTGTAAGTGTATATGGCAACTTTATTGTTTTCTACACCAAACACTTGGGAGATTTTACGGTCTGGGTTTATAAATTGACACAATATCTAACCGCGATTTCATAATAACCCGCAATTAATTGCCGGACAACAGAAAAATTGGAAATATTTACTGGTATGTATACGGTATTAGCGTGTAAATGTATTATATTTTGATGCAATCGATTTCGATGCGATTACAGAAAAGCCACGTTTTTAGGGTATCGGACATACATAGCCTGTATATTCTTGTCCAAATACTCACAATAATACATCCTGGGTATAAGTTGCTGGTCTCTTGACACAGCGAAAGCAATGATATAAATGAACATAGAAATTAAATTATCCACTAATCTTACGAGATTACGCGGACGGGAACATGTTAAAATAATGGAATTGACAATGACATACTTGATACACACATGACACGTGGCAGTATGCAATTAATTGCGGTAAGCGATATTATTTGGCATGTAACTTTATTTCCATTTTTAGAAAGAAATAATATTCTTAATTTTGTTTTCATTTAAAAATATTCAAAAAGTAACAAAAAGAAATGATAAAGTTTAAAAATTAATCAATAAAATCTAAAACGCTCCTAAAAATTGCAAAAATAATTTTCAATTTATAAGTAAAAATTAAAATATTGGTTTTTCATTCACTTTTAGATATGGTTTTTTCTGCAAACCATCGATGACTTCTCCTGATTTTGACATCCCGATTGCGTCAATGCCAAGTTCGATTATGACTTCCCAATTTTGACTTTATCCCGGCTGTGTCTCCTTATTATTGTCTTTTAGTCAATTATCATTTACCCGAATTGGTCTACACGAATTTGGACTCTCGATTTATGTCTACTTCACGAATCTGGACTCTCCCGAATTTGACTCCTCAATTGTGCCTGTACTCGAATTGGACTCTCCCGAATTATGTCAACCCCGAATTTGACTGATGAATGGTGTCTGCACTCGAATATAAACTATCTCGAATTACGTCTACCCCTAATTTGATTCATGAATGGTGTCTAAGCTCAAATTTGGACTCACCCGAATTACGTCTATTTCGAATTTGACTTCAGAATCCTATCTATATTGGAATTTGGACTCTTCCGGCTTGTGTCTGTGCTCAAATTTGACTCCCAATTTTTGTCATCCCTGGAACTTGGACTCTCCGGAATTGTGTTTTAATTTGTTATTGGAACGACACGCTCAACAAATTGATATTTGTTATTCAGACACTAGTAAAAGGATTAATTGCAAAACAAATTTTTTATACATAAAACGTTTGATAAATTAATTGATTATTAATATATTAATTAATAATTTTAATCTCAATTATAAATTGTTGTATATTTATATTTGTAAAACATTAATAGTAATTGTTACGGCCTAATTAAGGCATCCAAGCGATAGTCGAGAGCTCTCGCACACATTAAAATATGTGTTTGGACCTATATAAATGTTATTAAAAGTCTGTTTAAAAATGCCTCGATAAAGAATAAAACTTATGTAATTTGTAAAAACATAATGTTTGCAAAAATAAAACAGTTTCTGCAGATCTAATCTTTTTCTGTTTTTTTGTAAGCGCATTCCTTTTAAGAAAGGATAATTTTAGAGAAACAGTTAAAGTGGCAAAGGCACACTTGCCACTCCGAGGGTTTTATTTATTTATTTTTTCACTCGCTCCTCTGGGCAGTAAGAGGGCCTCTTTATTTAGCAAGCCTGTTGCGGGTTAAGCCAGGCCACGTCAGGCGTTGATCAACGACGACCCATAAATACTCGAGGTTCGGGGGTGTTGCTAATACTGTTATTGTAACTATCAGATGTGCCCGGCGTTGCTCGGAAAAAAGTAACGATAGCAAAGATTAAGGTTAGTAGATTATAGCCGATCTTACCCGTTTTCACCAAGTGCAACAATTAGGTTTCGATACTAAGTATAAAATTTTTAGCTATCTGCTTACCACACTGAGATAACGATAATTAAGGTTGGCAGCAACCACTAACCGCTAAGTGATTAATAACAAACGTTTTCGTAGCCTCTTCTGGGTTCTTTTTCAGGTATACTAAATTCGAAAAATATGCTGGATCTTCCAAAATCTTATAAATATAAAATCGAACATTAAGACGAAGAGTTCGAATAAAGCCAACTCCCCGTGTAAACTTTATATACGATGAAACGCTAAATATCGTTGAGAAGGGTCTAAAAATATGTTCGATTTCTTGCATAAATGCAGAAAAGACATTTAAAATAGAATAGTAGAAGCCTTATTCTTCACGGTGGCGAAAAAACAAGAATAATAAAGACAAAGGAAATCGGAAATTACAACTTACATTCGGCAGAACGTCGGAAAAAGCTGTTAGAAGTAGCAAATTTCCGGAACCCGTAGCTCTGGAAGAACACTCGATCCGGAAAAGAAGAAACGCCGTTGGAGACAGCTCGACGAAACGAATCAGAAAATGTATTTATATGTAGAAGAATAGAGAAAACTCTGGAAGAAAAACTTTGCGAAACGAACAACTGAGGTCTTGGATGACTGCTCAATCGACACTTTTGTCCTTCTGTTGTTCTTGCACTGCAAAAAACTGTTTGTGTCGATTGGAACCGAAGAACAATTTTCAGTTGCACATCAAAAGTCGAAAAGTGCAAACATTATTTCCGGACTCTCCAACATTCTTTATTTTTTCCATCATTTATAATTTACGTTTTCGGGTTGGTTCAAAAGATACGATGCAGCCATTCCTCCCTATTCAGTGTTGTTATTTTCCTAAACATATCAAAAGCAAATGGCCGAAATAAAAAATCTAACGGCAAAATTTCAGAAATTTTTAAAATTCTCAGCAGATATTAAGCTTTAAATTTCGTAAAAAATATTTTGCCCCCACAGACCATTATTGATTTTTACATCACGCTATGGGAGAAACCCCTGAATTGCTGGCACTGCATCTGCTAATGTGTGCGTATCGTCCACTTTTACATTGGAATCAATGGAAACGTTTGGCTTTGTTCGGTGCCGTCGTTAGAGTCGGGCAACGGGCCAAGTGTCTAAAGGTGGCCCGCCCTTCAGGAGTCTAGTTTTTTTTTGTTTTTAAAGTTTTCGCGGTAATGTGACGTTGTGCTCACAGGAAATGCATTAAACCACAGTAGCTTCCTTGTAACACGTTTAAGTATTTATAACGCAGAATATGGTAAAAAAAATTCTTCTTGTATTCGGATAGAGAAAACGAGAACGTTTATTTGATTACCAAGAAACGGATACGCGTACAAATAATCCCGAAACAGTTCCATAGGAACTATTGTTTTTAGCAATAATATACCAAGGAATAATCTGTACTTTTTGAAGAGCAAAGGGCCATTTTTGGTTGCCTTCGCAACATTTTTATATTAAAGACGAAGACGACCTTATGAATCATTTATGCATTTAGATTTAGCATCAAATAACGAATATAATCGGGATTATATAAGATTCTGAAGGGTATATTTGTGAACGACTGACAAAAGTACTGAATTTTGTAAAAAGCTTAATTAAAGGACGATGGTCCAACTGGCATTAATGTTGAAAGAATTCTTGGATAAAAATAGTGATTGGGTAAACGTTAAAATTTATTTTTTGGTGCATGCGAAGTTTTAGGGAGCAGCATACCCGTAAATTTTCTAGAAGCGGCGATACAATGACTTGATGCATATGCTGCTGCTGACCATCTTATAAGTAGTCTTCGAGTTAAACGCTAATAGAAGAAAGTATATGTCCTAAAGTCTGTATAGTGCATTATTATTTTCTGCGCGTCATTTTGATGGCACATCTCGTTAATTAATGAAAGGTAAAAAAAATTTTTTTTAGTTGTCGGGGTCGTTGTTGGGAATAATCGTTGTTTGAGGCTTTCGCATACATTTTGCACAAAAAAAAAAACGTTCTGAATAAATGACCGTCATTTAGAGATGGCCGTTTTTGGAGGTTTGAACCGTATTAATTTTTAAAATAAATTATATGCAGCTATGAAATGTGTTTTAATTGCGCTAATCCTTACGACGCACAGTGGTTTCGAATAAGTAATCTGGCTGGACAAAATTGTTTTTAGTTTTATTTTATTTTATTCTTTTTGTGTTAAAAGTATAGAAAGATGTCTACTATTGATACAGTGAATTATTAATTTTTAGTACGAATAATAATTTTCAAAAATTTTGGTTTTATTAACGCAAAAATAATAAAATAAAGTGATGAAAAGAACAGTGACTGTGATAAAATAAAATATATATTTGAAATACAGGCTTCGTTAGGAATTATTTCTTTATTCAAATATCATTATCCTCGTCGTCTTCGACTTCACTGTTATTGTCAGCTTCATCTTGGAGTAGCCAGAATTAGTCATTATCAATAAGATGGCTAGTTTGGTTACTAGCTTTTCACCTGGTTAATAAACTTGACTTTTTAAAGGTAAAAAATACATTTTTTTTAGGAAGCTATTCAAGGAGTGTGGAGCACATACCGTAAAATGAGGTGATTTAGGCCCATGTAGGTGATTGTGACCAAAATATTAAACTATAATAATAAATTCCTACAATTTCTCAAATATAAAATAATTGTAATGTAGTTAAATTTTTTGAAATGAATATCAATTTGGCTTATAGAAAAAAAATACACCAAAAAATTAATGAATACATTTATTTTTATAATTAGTTAATGATTAGCTACTTAATGATGATAAAAATTAACCTCTGAAAACGATCTACTAAACAGAAATGGTGAATGCATTTGAGTTTATATTTTGCTCAAGTAATTATTAATGTCTCTAGTTTCAATTTAAAAAATTTAAAAAAGAAGTATAATTAGTTTTTCATCAATTGCTATTATATTTCGAAAGCTACTTTGTAAGATGAATGTGGCAAACGATGGCCACATTTTACCTTACAGAGTAACTTCCTTCTAATTCTGTTTGAATCCTTTTCCGTTCTCTTATCATTTCGTTAATATTTAAGGCGCTGCTTAATGTAAATAAGCTAAATAATATTTCTTTGTTTTCATTTATTCGTCGTTTTAAGGAACCTTTTCCTTTTTTAATATTCCGACTTTGAAGAGAGGAATTCTTTTTAAAGTCGAAATTTAGTAAATTACTTTCTCTGGCATGAAAATGTATTTTGAAGTTTAGTAATTTCACTCGTCCACGAAGACTTGATTATTTTAGGATTTATATTATTTAATATTTTATACTTAATATCAAGAAAAAGGAAATCACACATACTAGAGACCAACACTCATATTATGAAAGTTTATTGTAACACTTTTCTGTATGCTAACATTTCAGCATTTCGGACTGTAACTTCTCATCAGCAGCATATAGGTTTCAGAAAACTCTAAAAGATATTAAAACCGGTCTTTACTATTAAAATATATTTTAAAATAATAGCGATTACAAAGAATTACTGTTTACCTAAATATTTTAATCAAGTTAGTATTGTGAGGTAGCAGAAATTCCTATATTTCAATAGTCTTTAATATTAATATTGTTCGAGTTACGTAACAATTGTTGTTCGTAGCTACTTGAGAAAGTCTCCCGTTACATTTTCTCGAAGGCAACATGATGCTTTCTCGTGATCTTTTAACTTCTGGACGGCCGATATCGTCCGTGAATCTACCAGAGAGGGCCAGAAAAAGTCAGTCGTTGTCCGTCCTTCCGACAAAGGAAACCCCGCACCGAATACTCCCGGAATATCGTCGACCAGTGCCATTTGGAAACCTTGTGCCATCATTGTGCTAGTGGATATTATATTAGAACTAATCACCATCGAAACTATTATCAAACAACGAGAGCTCCATCGGGAGATCATCTTTTATCACCAGGTATTTATGCAACTCGCGCTCGTTATGTGAACTCTCTCCGCGACAAAACTTAGAACCCCTGTATCCTTTCCAATTTATTTTTGATTAAATCCTTGTTAATTGTTAAGTGTAGTTCGAGTCTCTTCCACATGCTGTCCCTCGATCGGCTGACATTACGAATCCGTCTGTCCACTTACGGGACTGCTCTCGCGACGGTGTGACGTAGTAATTACCGTCTCGGCTTTCGTGTTCCGGTAAACACGGTGGTGTCAATCCTGACAGGGCACTAAGGAGGTGCCGACCCTAAGGTCACAGTATATTATAAGGAGGAAAGTGGTACATTGTTGTATGTGTTGTAGGATGTAATATTTAGCCGGTTTTAATATCTTTTAGAGTGCTTTGTAACCTACTGTGATGAGGAGCTACGGTCCGAAATGTTAAATTGTTAGTACAGTTTATAAAAAAAGTATTACCATAAACTTCTGTGATATGAGTATTAGCCTGTAATGCACATGAGTCGTTTCCCTTAATGTAACAAGTCGTAATATAAGTAAGTCTTCGTGAATGAAGTAAACTACTAAATTTATATGAAGAACAAAAAACAAATAATATAATGTATTTTGAAATTTTTGCTCTTCATAAGTCGTGCAAATCGTATTTAAGTTAATGTTTAATACATATATGAAATGTATGAACGTGTATAGCATACATGCAATAACTGAATTTAACATTAAATTTTATTTCCTTACTTCCGCATATCTGTAAAATTATGTTTTTGTTTGTTAATGCATCATCACAACTAAGGAAATATATAATAAATTATCATTATAAGGATGCAAAGTAACAATAATTTGAAAAATGAAATGTTTTAAATTAAAAGCTTATTTTTAAACGTGAACATAAGTAATAAAAATATTTAATTTTGATTATTTAAGTATTATTTCTTTAGAACTAAAGTATCATGAATGCGTATTATTATTTCAAATGTAAAAAAAAAACCAGATTAGTTTCGTAAAACAAACCTTATTATGCAAGAAAAAGAATTGAATACACAAAATTTAAGAAAACGTTGGCAAAAAGCAAATTTGTCGAGAACGTAAAACTGAATATTGATTCCCATTTACCTGAATATCAAAACACATGAAATATGCATCAGATTTCTTTAATAATTATACGAAAAAAAATCAGAAAATTGTCAAAAAAATAAAATAAAATAAAATAAACTTTCCAGAGAAATTAAACGCTTAGAATTGAAATTCAATTTAAATTTACTATTCAACATTAATGGGAAGACAAGCTATTTAAATCAGAGTACAATTAGTGATGTTCTTATGCAAGTGTATAGTTAAGTCTATTCTTATACCATTAAAATACATCAGTTTTCTTTTTAGAAGATTAACTTCACTATAGGCCCAAAATGCAACAAAATGCAAATTTTAAAAATAATTTAAGTAATTATTCGTAAAGATGCAAAATAATTCTTAAATTTAAAAATATAAATGAAATTCTTTTAAATTTCTTTTTTCCTCGCGGAGTTATAACATATCATTCATTTTTACTATTGTTTTGATAATTGTTAATGAATACAATTTAAAAATTTTATATATAAAAATTTGCATTTTAAACCTTTTAATTCTAAATCTGTATGTGAAAAAACATAATTTTATGCTTCGTTTAATTATAATTTACACACAATTATAATTATGATGTCAAACACACAAAACATGAATAATTGGAAAATTATAATCCGGTAAATAAATCGAGTAATCATTATTTTAGGGATTAGAAAAAGATATAAAAACTGGTCATGATTACTTAGCGAATCATAAATTATTGTTAATAGACTGAAGTATCGATAAACCTTAAGTAAGTATTTTCAATTTTTATTTATTTCATATACAAAATATTTAACATTTGTGAACATAATAACTAAAAATATATATTGTTTATTATATTCAATTAATTTTTTTCTTTTGCATCCTATTGAAAAAAAAATGAAAAAGTAAAGATATATATTTTAAAGACCAAAATATCTTCTAAACAAAATATGTGAAAAAGTCAAATAGTTTTTATATGGAGTATTTCAGTGCTTTATTCAGTGGATATTTGTAAAATGTGTAGAAAATATAATAGATTAAAAATATATATTAATATATTAAAAATTTAGTCTTAAACATTTTGAAAAAAATGTTAGTATTAGAAATACATAAAACAGAAAGATTCCATACAAAATAGCTGAAAATCATTAGCTACCGTTTATACTAATATTAATTATTGATTTGACTTTTAAGTTTTTATTGAATTTAATCAATGATAATATCATTTCCTCTTGTTGAATTTGTCCACCAGTAACTGAGTGGAAAAAACTACTGAACACCAGTTAGTCGTGGGTTTGCGCCTCACCAACGGTAGGCCAAGTGGAGTTTGCAAGATTTTCTTCACGTGCCTAACACCAGAATAGAGGATACTTTCTTATAGAAAGACATCCCCTCGGCAGATCGTCTAAGTATTGCGTCACATTATACCATCTTATTGGATTCTAAATTGAATTATCATAATATTGTATTGAAACTAATTGCATTTTTCCATACTTAATTTCAATAATTTTTTACTTTATTTTATTGACAAGCATAAGTATTTTGAGAGAAATTTAATGTATCTTTAAAAAAAGCAAATGCATTTTTCAATATTTTGAATTTTACTTAAAATTAAATATTAAAAACACAAAAATTACAATTATTTTCGACAAGAAACTTATTTAAATATGCAATGCATTTGTACCAGTTACATTGCATTTACTAATTATTTGAAAGAAATTTAATGGAATGTATTGGGAAAGACGTTGTTTTAATATTATTTTGATATTCTTTTAACGATTGAAAATATTTAAATTAAATGAAAAATTTAATTTAATAATGAAACTTCTATTATATTTATAATTTATAACATCATTATAACCTATTTTTATTTCAGAATGTGGAAAATAATCTTTACAATTATTTTGGCTATGATTATGCAAACAAGTACTGCCCGTAGAGGTAAAATTATATATACATAAAGTTTAATCACTATATTAAAAAGATAATATGACGTTAGTACTCATTAATCTTTTTTCATCGTTTAGCCCAAAACAACAAATCTTATAAATTAGTTTGTTATTTCGGTAGTTGGGCCAACTACCGGAGTGAAGAAGGAAAATTTGTAATAGAAGATATTGACCCACATATTTGTACGCATTTGATTTATGGCTTTGCTAAGCTAAATATCGACAACACGATAGCTGCTAACGATCCAAATTTGGATTTGAAGGAAAACGGTGGTCTTGGCGCCTATCAAAGATTTAACGGATTGAAAAGAAGAAATCCAAATTTAACCACAATGTTGGCAGTTGGAGGTCGGAGTGAAGCATCTGTAAAATATTCCAATATGGCTTCTAAACCAGCATCTAGAAAAAAATTTGTTGATAGTTGTGTAAACTTCTTATTGGAGAACAATTTTAATGGTTTGTATTTGGATTGGGAGTTTCCTAGTATTGGAGGAGGAAAGCCAGAAGACAAACGAAATTTTATTTATCTTTTGGAGGTCAGCTTCTTATTAAAATTAAACGGATTTTAAACATTTAATACTTAATTCTATTTTAATTTCAGGATTTAAAAAATGCCTTAAAACCTCGTGGTCTTATATTGACAGCTGCTGTATCTGCAGTAAAATATACAATTGACAACGCATACGATATTCCTGCGATGGCTAAGTAAATTCAATTTGCATATTCTTCTCGTCATTGAATTTTATGTCACAAAATACTTTGTTTTTAATTAGACATTTAGATTTTATCAATTTAATGACTTACGATTATCATGGTTTTTGGGAAAATGTTACTGGACATCATGCTCCACTTTATGCTCGTCCAGAAGAGTCCCATAATCAGAGAGAACTGAATGTGGTATATATTAATAACATTGTTCTTCAAATAAATACAAAAAGCTTATATAGACTAAATAGTTACAAAATTTTACAGTTTTGAATAAAGTATATTTCACTACTTGCAGAATTTTTCAGTTAATTATTGGTTACAAAATGGATTTCCTAGTGATAAACTTATACTTGGAATAGGTTTGTATGGCCGATCTTTTACCTTGAAAAGTGCTAATAGCAGTAGTCTAGGTGCACTTGCTACTGGAAAAGGAATGCCAGGTCCATTTCTAAAAGTGGGAGGCATTTTGGGTTATAATGAGGTAGCCTAATATTACAATTTACTTATATTTTGTCCAAATATTGTATTTACATACCGATAATTTACTGTATATTATCCAGATATGCAAATTTGTTAAAGAAGCAAATTGGAAAGTGCAATGGGTCGAATCAATTAGATTACCATATGCTTTTAAAGGTCGACAATGGGTAGGATACGAAGATTGGAGAAGTATTGCAATAAAAGTGAGAATATCAAATAAAATATCGAAAAACTGTTTTCATATTAATACATTTTACTAATTTAATAATTTTTCTTTTAGGTCGATTATCTAAAATCGAAAGAACTAGGTGGCGCAATGGTATGGTCTATCGAAACAGATGACTTTCGAGGAACGTGTCACAAAAGAAAATTTCCTCTTTTAACTGTTATTCAGAGAAAATTAAATCTCACGGGGTCATTTAGAAATAATCCAAATGGACCTAAAGATGATTTTACATGTAATAGTGTAGGTTATTACTCTTATCCTGGTAACTGCCAATTTTTTATTCAGTGCTTTATTGAAGGGGATGATTTCAGAAAGGTAACAAATCGTTGTGCATCGGGTACAGTATTCGATCCAAAACTTGGTAACTGCAATTATCCTTATTTAGTTCCAGGATGTGAGAAATTCGGTTAATATATTTTGTTTCGTGAATTATTAAATGAAAAATTTGATTATTAAACTCGAATTTTTTCNAAAGACTCCAGATTGAACCACTGGCTAAATGTACTAGTGAGCTGGAAATGTACAAAACATTAGATAGAGCTGATATTAACACGATTTATATGATGTATAACTATGTTAAACAACTAATTAAATAATAATTATGACAAAATATTAATATAATTATATAGATAAGTATATGGTAAATACTAATATTGTTAAAAAATTATTATATGAGATGTTAATATGCGTTTCATCAAAATAAAACGCCCTTGTAACAGGCGAAAGCCTTCTACGCCAATAAAGATTACTTACTTACTTACTTACTTACTTAAAAGTTGGGTTGAAGCAATTTTTGCAAGTTCGATTATAATTTTGTTAAATATACCGTTATCACTTAACATTTTTTTTCTTAGAAATCCTACTCTTTCGTTTACTTACTGTTAAATAAAAAATATAGTTAAACCTAAGAAGTAATTAATAAAATATTCGATTAAACAGAAAGATTGCAATTGTTGCAACCCTTCCTAGCACCAAGATAAATTAAAACAGAAAAAAGGTAGGTTGAAACAAAATTTTATAAAAGTTTGGGACGATGTTTTTAAAGACACACGAGTATGAGCATTAGGCTAATTACTTTTTATTTAATAGATACATTACAATTTTTTTTTACTTAATTAATATTGAAGACATATTTAAGACACTTCTTTGGTATGAAATTAAAGTACAGGTAACCCCCGTATAACACGGCACTTCTATAGGCCACAAACATACTAACATTCATACATATAGTAAAAATATTTTTTTTTGTTTTTTTTTGCATTTCTCGATTTTTCAAGGTCTCCTGAATCCAAAGATGTAAAAATTTTGGGGGTTATTTTTTGACATATCCTCATACTTCCCCCTCTATTATATACAATAGTCGAGAAAGTAAAATCAACACCTAAAAATAAGCAAGGGTACATTAATGATTCATTATCTAACAATAGTAATGTGAATTTATCGATGTTTAATTATAAAAAAATACTTATTAATGCCTATGATTTTTATAGAAGACACAATAATTAAATAACGCAAAAAATAATAATTAAAAATTCAAAAGTATTAATTATAAATCTGTTGTAAACAAGTATAGGAAAATAGAACATTTAATGATAGCAGGAAAAATTTACATAAATTTAATACAGATCGTTTTGAATGTCTAGAACAATGGTTTTCAACTAGACTTGAAACATTGTGACATTGAGAACTTCTCACGAGTCAATCGATGTGCTACGACATATTGGTGTGCTGCAAAACCGTTCTAATTGTATTGCGAGATGAATGGAAAAAAAATGTTAAAATTTGTAAAAAGAAGTTTCAAAATACAGTAAAACCTGTCTATGGCGACCACCCACGGTTCCTTCAAAAAGTGGTCTTTTAGGCAGGTGGTCGTCCAATACAGGTGGTGCTGTAATACCGTATTTCCGTACGTATTTTGCGCACTTTTTAGCCATTTCTACTAAGCAAAACTTGAGGTGAGCAAAAATAAGCGAATTTTTTCAACGATACGGCTATATTGGCATCGTATTTTATTCTTATCGGATAACCCGATTTACAGGAATCGTCATGATATTATAAGACAAATTTAATACCAATAATTTAAAAATTACTACAATAGTCGCATTTTCTCGATTATAATGCACACTTTTTTTTTTTACTTAATTAATTCGACTGGTTGTTTTCGTTCGCTCCTCAGTTACGTGTATTACGTCATCAATATACAAGCGCGTCCTATCTCTCCATNTTTCAATAAGTAAGCTACAGAAATATCACACTCACATCACACGACCGTTTTTAACAGAAAAGATATAACATAAAAAAATATAATAAAAATTTACTTTAGGTTGATTTGGAGACACTAATTTTACAAATACACATCCACTCAAAAAATGTGTTGGACGTGTACTGATGGATTAGTATTTAATCACATCCTAGTAAAATGCGTCGCTTTCAATTCAATAACCATTATAGTTTTTGAAGTGTTGTCATTGTTTTAACTCATCTTGGTCTCCCCTATTTTAATTTAAGCTTCAAGATACGTCACTTTTTTCGGTTTTTTATATTTTGTCACTGGAGTCTTCGTTTAGATAACATTAATTTGTATAGAGAAAAGAAAAATTAATTAAATCCTCTCGTAATGATATTTGCAAAGTGTGCTGATGTAAAACATCTATTATCCGTATGAATACATGTGCTAAAATAATACGAAAACTATGGGATACTAGCCACCACTGTAGTTATCAAGAACACGAATTGCAGTAGAACAAGTTTAAGATAAAAACGTTAAAAATCATTTAATTGTCTTATCCATTATTTTATTATTTTTATTAATAAATTAGAGAATGTTAGCTTCACGAATATGAAAAAATGGTTACAAATGCCGAACTGGGAATATGTAAAAGAAGTGAATAAATAATGCGTAAATATGAAACTTCAACAGTGATTTCATAAAAAAAATCAGATAGAAGCAAGTTTTACATATGGTGAATTTGAATCTGGAGTACATTTGTCTTGAAATACCAGAAGATAAGACGATCGCTACAGAAGTAGTTCCGTCGGAAGACAGTATCTCTTATTTTTGAAGCTTGACATACGAAATTCAAAAACCGAATGTTAAGGCTAGATTAATATTCCAAATAAAATCTTTTCTGATTAAAATATATATTTTTTATCTCTAGCAGAAATTTAAAATAAAGATGAAATTTACAAAATAATAATAATAATAAAAAATAAGAAATGACAATGACAAAAGCGATAATAATTCGATTTTTATGCAGTAAAACCAAAACACAATAAAAAATTTTGAGATCGAGTGCCAAAGGCGTTGCATAGCTTAATTAAACATACTAAATACTTACCCCTTAAATATTCTGTGCTGAAATGAAGGTGCATTTCATATGATAATTACAACAAATAATTATAAATACAATTAAATGCGTTTGTGTAGAATGATTGTACTTGTTTGTAATTATAATTTGTCCATGTTTTCACTTTATAAATCAACATATATAATACTATAAGAGACTATAAGAAATATATATCAATTAATATTATTCTGTTATCTGAGAATATAACAGTTATTAATCAATAATTTTTAATTAAATATTTTGTATATTTTGTGAATATAGTATATTTTTCATGTAAATAAGAAAGTATTCAAATCAGTAACTCACTTTACGTTCTACGTCATTGCTACATATTCTGCAACAAAATTTAGATTCATAACCGACCATGAACTAAGATTTATTTTACAAAAATGTTAGCCCTTCCTGGTATAATCATAAGCTAGGCAGGAGAAACTCATTTACAGGCAAAATTAAATGCCAAATGAAATTATGAAATGATGTTACTAACTCAGATAAAGCGTGCGATAAAAGCGTAACAGATACCTCTCAATCTGCAAAGAACGAATTGTAATCAAGGAATTGTAATTCTGATATATCAGTAAGATTAAGTTATCAAATATTATTATGTTTATTTTGAAATACTCAAAAAGGAATATTCAAAGAGTAAACGTCGAGTGAAAGAAAGAGTAAATACGATATTATCAAGGACTTTACCGATGCGTTTGCTACATAGAAATTTGCATTTTAAATAAAGTTGATTTTAAGAACCGTGTCCCGTTGTCATCATTACTTTTTATGTTCACTTCAACGGACTTTCCAAAGCGAGCAGTGCAACAAAGTAGACGTCCACGACAAAATTGTGAGGAATAAATGAATACTGTATATCCAAATAAATTGAGCAAGAACACGTGCTATTGGTACGATGTTGCGTTGCCATACCTCATATAATATTTTGAAATTAAAAAATAGTTTGATTTTTTCATAGCTGTCCGATTTTAGAGATAAAAATTTTTATTTCCGAGATAAAAAAAAAAGAAATATAAATCATACTACAGAAAGTTCATAGTGTAATCATAACAGCCAGCATGTATTTTCCTACAATATAATCTAAAGTATCGATATTTATTGCCATTCAAGTATATTGAAAGAATGTCATTTTATCCACTTGGGGGGATATAAATGATAAAATTCACCATTAATCAATCCTCCCCTATAGTTTGCACGAATCATTTATCTGTTTCACCTTTTTTTTTTTTATATATTTTCATTTTCACTAAACTATTTTCCTTTGATAAAATGGAACGTGCCATCTCGATGCCATTGTTCAACTTTTCACTGACTGAAAGACTTTTCACTTCTAATAAAATCACTAAAAACTCAGTAAGAAAACATATTGTAATTTGCTACCTCCGGTATTTCCGCAAATGTCGCGATTAGGAATGTCACGAAAGCATCGATACCTGCTAGTATCGGAATCGGGTATCGAAACTGGAAATCTTGTCGGCTGTCGCAATTCAGTCAGTCGTGCCGCCTTCCAGTTGTTTTTACTGTTAAGAAAGTACAACTATCCCTCTTTTCGGGTGGTGAATACGTTCCAAAGAACTCTGCGTAAAACAAAAATCGCGTAAAAATGTATATTACATGTATCCTGTGGAAAAATGATTGATAGGATCCACAACTTCAATGGAACAAAAAAATAAGCAATTTACAAAAGAAACGCAAGCTATGTTCATTCTAACATCATCTATGATTAACATTATTTGTACATAAATATAGTAAACATAAGGTAGAAATGTACATAAAGTACTGTATTATGCTTAGAAGAGATAAATTAACACTTCATTTCAACAAAAAAGTAACTTTTTAACAACACAATTTTAACGAAAAGTTAAATTTAAAAATTTTCAAATAAACTGATTTTTTCCAGGTGTAAAAAAATTGATTGCGTAAAAAGAAGATTAATTTTTTTGTCGACCGCGTTATTTCAAATTATGAGAAATTTCTCAATTTAAAAAAATATTTAAGTTAAAAAAACACTATCACACTAACACAAAGTTAAAATTGTGTGTGGCGCCATCTATTATGAAATTTTATTTCAATTAAAGATAATTTTTATATTATTAATTATTATAAAAAGACAAAAGTTTTAATTCTAAAGGCAGAAATGAATTTCCAAAAAATTTAAATGCTAATAACAAGTAAAATATTCATTAAATCCACCCCACTCGAAATAAGACACATGAATACCCTCTATCTCTCTACCTCTCGATCTTTAATAATCACCAAAATTTAATAGCTCTTATTATGTTGAAAATCAAATAGATTTTCAACATAATAAGAGATGTTAATAATATAATAAAGAAAATTCAGTTCACATAAAATATTTATTTACATTTTTAATCTAATTTTGAAAATTTAACAATCAATGACGTTCTTTTTCCATGTACAAGAACCAGCCATTTTATCGAAGGCTGTTCCATCAGGGCAACTGTAAATAACAATATCAAATCCTTTATCTGCTGGAACGCATGCATAAAATTTAGTGCAATCTTCAGGATGAGGGAAATGTCCAGCCGCTTTACATTCCATAGGTTGAGGTGTTGGTAAATTGGGATCGCGAGTTGTTGTAGGGGGAGGAGGAGTTGTTGGTGGTCGTTTAATTTCTCCATTCAGTAATTCATGAATTTTTGTTAATAATGGGAATTTCTGGCCGTGACATCTACCTAAGAAATCATCTGTTTCTATTGACCAAACCATTCCTCCTCCTAAATTTTTCTCTAAAGCATATTTTACCTAAAGAATTAATATTTATTATAAATAAAAATAGAAACATAAAAAATGTAGTTCTGTTTCATCTTCCATAGTATAAAATACGATAAAAAACAATTACAACAGTTAAAAAAACACAAAATTATTTTACTTTTATTGTTATACTTTCGATGTCGTCGTATCCAACCCATTGGTTTCCTTTAAAAGCATAAGGAGATTTCTGATGTGGATCAACCACTACTTTCCAATCTCCACCTTTCAAAAAATCACAGATCTAAAAATAAAGCAGCATTTTAAAATTAAAATTTTCACTTATTGTCAAAGAAGTTTAACTTTTTACGATACTTCGTTATATCCAAGGGTTCCTGGTTCTCTGGTATACGGTCCTGCTGTAGCAGGACCCGTTGATGGTGCTCCTAAACCATTGTTGTCAGAATTTTGTAAAGTAAAAGCTCTACCGTAAAGACCCATTCCGAGAACAATTTGTTTGGGAGAAGCTCCTTGATTTATCCAATAATTTACAGAAAAATTCTGTAAATGTAAAAAATTTTTAAAATTTTGTCTGTATTCCTTATATTATAATAATAGATAATTACTTACCACGTTGAGAAATAATTCATCTCCCTGTTCATCAGGTCGAGCATAAAGAGGCGCATTTAAACCAGTTACAGACTCCCAAGCACCGTGATAATCATAAGCCATCAAGTTTATAATATCTAAATATCTAAATAAAAAATTAATTCCAAATTTAGAGATTGGGATTGAAAAATATTTAATTTATATTATATTACTTACTGTGAGATTTTAGGAATATCATAAGCTGTATCTATTGTACCTTTTCCTGCTGATACTGCAGCAGTAATGAGAAGACCGTGTTCATCGAAAGCTTCTCTCATTTCCTAAGTATATATATATATAGAAAAATAATACGATTTTAGCAAATAATAATAAAATAAATTTTTATGAGAAGAATTCTCTAGAAGAACCTTCAACAATAGAACAAAATTCTGTTTATCTTCAGGAACGCCTCCACGATTTGCAGGATATTCCCAGTCCATATCTAATCCGTCAAAATCATGTTCTAATAAAAATTTTACACAACTATCGATAAATATCTTTCTTTTTCCTGCATCTTTTGCCATGGCGGAATATTTTATAGATCCTTCGTTCCATCCTCCAATAGCTAAAATAGTTGTCAATTCTGGATTCTGCTTTTTCAATTGATTAAATTGTTTAAAAGCACCTGAAAACATAAATTATTAATGTAGTTTTTTTTAAAAATAAATACACTTACGAAGCACAGAATAATAAATACCTCTTCCATAATGTTCCTCTAGATCCAAGTAAGAATCCAAACTTCTAATTGTATTATCGAAGGCTAAACCTGCGAATCCATAAACGAGATGGGTACAGATATAAGGATCTATAAATTCAATTGGAAATTTTCCTTCTCCTGGACGATATGTTGCCCAACTTCCATAGTAACAAACGACTTTATACGGTTTCTTATTTCTGTCTGAATATGGATAACATTTTCGAATGTATTTTAAATTAATTTAGCAGTTTAGAAATAATTTCGAAAATAATTATTAAAATACTTACCTCTAGAAGGAGCTTTTGATAGAGTTAAAACAAATATGCTAATTAATAAAAGGATTGATAACTTTAATGATTTCATTATAACGTTAAGTGAAACAAGTATCTGCAGGCCTATTAATTTGAATTTTAAAGGAAAGTTAGTATCATGAGACCATCCGATCTTGAGAATAGAGGAAACAACTGTTCTAGATAAAGTCCTCTTTTATAGATTACTTTTACAGCATCTGTTTACCTTCATATAGTTATCTAATATTTAAATATATCTTATTTTTATCCTTAGTACAGATACAGATAAATAATACATGTTTTTAAAATTAAAATTATATTAGAGTTACAAAGAAATAAAATTTTATCCTTTAATTAAAATATTACGATCGTAATTGTTAACCACGAAATATGTGATTAGTAATTATAATCGTGTTTTTAGTATTAGAGAATTATATATTTGGTAGAAAATGTTGAAATTCCCGCATAAATAAATGATAGGATCAATAAGGAATTTAATTATATTAATAGACAGAATAATGAGGAAATATATATATTATTATAGTAATTTAAAAGAAATAGGGCAATCTTCATTGAATTAAATGAGTTAAATGACAATAAAACGTAAGAGGAAAAATGCAACTCTTTTTTAAAAGTATTAATTAAAGTAATCCATTTTAAGAACACGAAATTATTCTTTAAAAAAGTATAATATAAATATAAATATATGTATATATATATATATATATATATATGTGTGTGTGTAT
>NW_019384697.1:431047-439949 GCF_000671375.1 Centruroides sculpturatus | reverse complement strand
TGTAGCCCTATATGTATTTTGTGTGCATATTTCAGAAGAAATCTGCACATGTATTAAATGGCTTTTTCGCATATTTTCTGATGTTAGTAATCGAATAATTCCATTTAGAAATTTGATGTTAGTAATCGGATTTCTAAATGGAAGTTAGCCATTATAGCCCACAAAAATTAGGTTTTGATGACTTTTGACTGCTAACAATAACAACCGCAATAATTATTTCAGTTGTATTTTTTGAAATGTTTCATTAAAATTTAATACAATAGCAAAAAATAAACAGTAAAATTTATACCGTATTCCAGAATTTGCATGTAGTGGCTAATTTAGCGATCTTAATAGCGTTAATTCACACTACTTTACACAGTAATATATTAAACGACGCTTAAAAATTTTTAAAGCAAAGAACAAATATTATTTTTCTCAGAATATTAGACAAAGAATATTTTATGGATTTTTATCAAAACTTTCTAAACACGTGTCATTTGTCTATCTGTGTCGAATTTTATCCTTGAAATAAGTAACAGATGGTGAAATTTCAGATATTTTGATAAAATTTTATAGATTAAGCAGGTATAAATTGAGGGGCTTAATGAAAAAACCGGCATTTCCCACAAAGTACAAAAAAATGAATTACTAACAAATTTGGATTTGTGCATCATCGATCCATCTTCTAAGAAACTTTCACGTTTCAATTGCATATCCTGTAAGTTGTATTAATACGGTAATATTAAAACTACCATATTAATAAAGTCTGTACATTAAAATGCTGATGAATCGAAATATAAATCCTCTTTTTCTCGAAAATTTCCTAATGTGGAAATGTGCCTAAGCTCCTCAATTTATATCTGCTTATAAAGTAAGAGCATATATAAATATTAAAACAATAACGGAAATATTGATATAATAAGTTTCAATATGAATATTTTATAAATAAAACAAGCCAACAAAAGTTTAAACAAGAATTTTATTTAAGATTTTTTTTTAGGTAGACTATTTTTATTTTTTAAAGTTTTGAAAAAGTTTAAACGAATATAACCTTGCAATTTTCAATGCAAGGTTTTGCATTGAAAATTGATCCACAATTTTCAATGCAAAACATTATTTATTAGGAGGTAAGCACTGAAAACCTTTAAGAGTAGAAATACATATTTCATTTTCAGCACAGGTAGATCTTTTACATTCGGGAACTTCTAAACAAATTCTGAAAGATAAAAAAGTGAACACTTACATTAAAACTTTATTTGTTAGTACTGTATATAATTTTTTCATATAACTCTGATTAATTAATAAAATAATGATAATAATAATTTTTATCGTTATTTTCTGACGTAGAAACAGATAAAATATTTTGAATATTATTATTATTTTTTCTTTTTTATAAGCGTTATACAGTATTACCATTTCCAAAATTATTCACACTTTTCTTAAAACCCATTTAAGTTAAATAAACCCATTAATTTATTTTTAGGTATGAAAGTTGATTATAATTAACTTCATAAACTCTCTATCAATAACAAAACTCGTGAGATTATTTTGTTAAATTATAGCATTTTACATACAGTAAACCTGTTATAAGTTTACAAGAATTCAAGTAGCAGAGTGGCTCCAATAATAGAGTCTAACCCAGGAATGGCCAACAGTTTTTGCCCCCGGGCCGAATTGGAAAGAAAACTTTTTCCACGGGCCGAACCAGAGGTTGCCCTAGGAAGATTTTGAGGTGGTGCGAGATCTCATTGTGGTGTCACCCCATAGAGACTAAATTGTACCTAGAGATTATAGATACATTTTTCACATTATCATGCTTTATCAACAGTCTACGCTGTACTTAAGAGATTTGTAATGGAGGGTTAACTCTAAACGCACATTGAGTTGTTGACCTCTTTTTTTTCTTTTTTTTTAGGCGTCAGAATTTTTCATCGAGCTATTCGGACTTTACTACCTAATATCGAAAGATTGATCGCAGGCCACATAAATTTATTACACGGACTGGATCTGGCCCGCGGGCCGTATGTTGGCCATGCCTGATCTAACCATTTCACTTATTTTAAAATGTTTAAAAAATAATTATTTATTTTACAAAGTTGGTATTTAACCAAATGTTTAATCTGATTAAATATTATTTTCATTTTATTACATTGCCAGTAGGCACATGGTGCCTATTGGCAATGTCGCAAAAAATTCTAAGAGCAATAAACACGTTTGTAACATTATTTTCTAAATTATTTTTGCATATGTATGACTAGACATATAATGAAGAAGTATTTATATATTCACTTAATTGTGAATGCGGCTAAATTTTTGTCCTGAAATATGTATACTTATATGAAAAGAAAACTAGAACATTTTAAAACATGTAAATGAGTACTCACTCAATATCAAAAGCGTTATATAGTCTAACAAACATAATACGAGATTCCGTGATTTCTAAACGGTAATTCAAATTTCTTTCTTTAAATTCGAATTTGTGTTATTAAAATACGGAACCAATGCGAAAAATGAATTGTTAATGTTATGAAATAATTTAAAATATGCATAATTAAATTAAAAAATAAAAATAAAATTGCTAGACATAAGGAATTTTCTGGGTTTTCTTCACGTGTATAACACCTAAACATGGTCCGTTTTCTATGGAAAGTTTTCTCAGGAGGATCCCCCTTGGCAGATGGCTTATGTGTTATGTTGCCTTAACCCATCATTTCAATCCATTCTAATTCGAAATTTAAATTAATTAATAATTAAGCATTAAACATAACTAAACGCATAATTTATAATTTCGCTGTACTATATTAAAATAATAATAATTACATGAAACATTTTCGAAAGAAGAAAGCGTAGTAAGAAATTCTGATAGTCGAAATATACATATTCTTATTTTTTAATATCGTATTTACTATAATTAATAACAGGCTTAAATATTATAGTAAGATTGAATATTCATAGTAATATTAAATTATTAGAACTGATTAGGAGATTTAATAATCAAATTTCTTTTTATCTGTTCAATTATGAAGCGTAGAAACACTCGTAGAGAAACGTGTCAAAAATATCAACATGCAAAATTAATATTAATAGAGAATAAGTTCAAATTGAGTAACATGTATAATTTAATTTCCAACTTAAGAATTATGTAAATACAGAAAGTACAATTGACAGAATGTTAATAATGAAATAGAAAAATAATTCTATAATGATTCTTTGCTTTTACATAATAATAATTCAATATGTCCTTACCAATGTCGAGTTTACAGTGCCATTCAAATCCATCACTTCTATCATAACAAAAAGCACCATTATGGCAAGGATTTTCTTTACGAGTCACTATAGCTAAATAAAATTATACATGATTTTAGAATATATAATTAAAGTCAAGATTTTCACATAAATATTAACCACTTACGAATACAATCACCCGTCTGTTTAATGAAATCAAAATCACAGAAACATTCATAAGAACCATATGTGTTAACGCAATGAGAATGAGAAGTTCCATTATTTTAAACTTTCAGAATATTTTTGAAATTTTTTCTCGTTTTTCTTTATGGTAAATAGAGATCTTTTACGTCTGCANATTTATTTATTTTTTATACTGTATAAGAAATTAATATAGATCTATTATTTTCTACGTTTAAAGTATCAGATTTTAACGTAAAAATGAAAATAAAATTGAAACTGCAAACCTCTCGTAATTATAAAGAAAATGAAAAAAAAAAAAAAAAAGCATTCGATTTGTTAAATTAGAAAAGGAAAAATATAAGATTTATAAGTGATACAAAAATTAATGAGAATAACAAAAAGTTAATAATATTAGAATTGTCCTAATTCAACTTCAAGCATGTTATTTAAGGAAATGTTCCGTTTTCCTGCTAAGTACATATATTTTTTATTTTAATTAAGAATTATTTCAATGACAAATTTTGCAAATATAATTTTTTATTGAAAAAATGAAAATAGGCGTTTCTACGAACGTAGGTGTCGTTTGCGTAATTTGCATACATCGAATCTTTTGACATATTTTAAGAAAAAATTTAGCCTATATCTGTATATTTCTCGCACATATTAGGAATAAATTTTAAAAGTCTAGAAACCCGATTGTCTCTAATCTTTTAAAAACAATTTAAATATTCAAATATGTAACAACATACTGTTTTAAGGATTATACAAGTACTGTATACACAGGGCCCGCTCTAGGGGCGGAGAACTCGGACAAATACGTGAACGTTCACAGCCCGATACACGTACCTTGTACAGTAATACCTCGACTTACGCTACTCCGACTTACGCGAACCCGGAGTTACGCGATTTTCAAATCTCGTCGATTCATCTTTTGTTTGAGCGCCACGCAGCTTTTGATTACTCACTCCCCCCACACTATTGTTCAACTTACATGTTCGGACGTGTCGCGCGGAATCGACACATAGCTACAATTTATTTTGAGTTATTTTTTTCTGTCTTTGTTATATCTACGGAGACTCAAGAGACAATATGTGGTGATTTCTTGTAACCGTAAACGAATCAAAAGACGAGATAAGATTAACGAGAACATTTATTAGCTTACATACATCTGATTTGGATTTTACACAAATTGCGAAATTATACCCCGACTTACGCGAATTCGACTTACGCGGTTATCGCTCGGTCCCACATATCGCGTAAGTTCGGGGTATTACTGTATTTGTAAAATTTAAGTGATTCGTACAACATGGAATTCATATAAAACGGAATAATCAACAGTGTTATAGGAGGGTCGACTGTATTTGCATTCCTTAATTCTGAAGAAAACAACCATAAAAGAAGGCTTTTGGGCAAAAAGGAAAGCATAAGCATCAATGTTAAATTTTGTCCCAAACCTTACTGTCACCAAACCTGCCGATCATACCAATAACGGTAGCTAGTGGGGAAAAGGAGTTTCTCTAAATAAAAATTAATTAAAAACTTTTTACGTTCCACTACCATGCAAAATCATCTTAACAGTTTGGCCATTTTGGCGATTGCGCACGTAAGTGCCGATCAAGTAAACTTAAAAGAGTTAATAAAAAAGGTTTTGATTTTAGTATAGTTGATGTACTTTTGTTTAGTTTTTATAGGATATAAGTTTTTTGTTTGATTGCACAATAATACGTTTTTGTAATATCATTAAAAATGCATCTACTTAACAATTTGTAACTAAGTACAAGTATAATTTAACTTTTACTGTTTTGTACTGCTTGATTGTTAATTTTGTATTATATGTTTCTCTCTAAATAAATTTAAGGAGCGGCAATTTGTCTTTTTGTCCGATGTGACATAAATGCTTGAGCGGGCGCTGGTATACATAACCCTTAGAACTTGAAATGTTGTTAAGTATTTATTTATTCGAGAAAAATCTTTGTTAAAGAATCGTCTATTCTTTTTTCCAAATATTTCTCGTATAAAGTTTTTATTTTGTAAATATATTGAGAAAAATGAATCAATTTACTTTGTAACAAGTATCAAGTGCTTTTGTTTTGATTTTGGCTTTGCCTCAGTAATTGATTGCATCTTGAATTGTTCAGATAATACAAAGAAAAAGTATCGTGTGTTTCTAGTAAACATCTTTTACATGCAATTAATTAAAAATTATGCTTACAATAAACGCATAGATAAAACCATATTCTAAATTAGTTTTCGATGAGATAAAATATTTTGTCGGGCTTACAGTAAAGCAGTAGTTATTCTTTTTCTTGGTAATAAATTTCTTGTTACTGTTACATTATAAATTATTACAATAGGAGTTCTGGGAAAAAATACCTTAAAAATTTGCATATTCCTTTGCTTATAGGAAAATGTGAAAAACTGAAACTGGCTTTTACTTTGCAACAATCGGTGCCTAGTGACAGCGTGAAGAAAGCAAAAAAGAAATTAAACAAGAAAAGCTTAATGATTTATGTAAGCTCAACGCACTTTTGTTTTACAAATATACCATTGAGTAAATTAAATAATAAAAGATTAAAGAATATTGTGTCTCCATTAAAGTATGTTAGGAAAAGATACGTAGAGTCTTGTTACAAAGAAGTCATTACAGAAATTAAACAGGCAGTGAACAACAATTATATTTATTTTTAAACAATCTTAAAAAGTAGAAACACATGAATGCCAATTTTAGAATCTATCCAATTTGTAATAAATAATTGAAGAATCTTGGAATAGGATTGAAGGTGAAATGGATGCTGCTATAATGTAAAGGTTTTCTATAAGAATAAATACGGGTACTTAACATTAAGGTTGCAAAAGTTCTTCAAGGAAAACTAAAGCTGATTTAGATATAAATCTCACATAAATGCACCAATTACATTTGTAGATGTTGAGAATTTTTTCAATTTTTATTTTTTCCGGCAGTTATATATAACAGAGGGAAAGTATGGCGAACGGTCAAAAACGACTCCCTAAGATTTTTACATTTCTGGACTTAGGGGGCCTTGAAACGTCGAAAAATGTAAAAAATTCAGGGGTTTATTTTGTATATATAAATATTAGTGTGTGGGGGGCACGATTTTGTTCACCCTGTTTGAAGTTTAATAACTCCTGTGCTTTTTGTCGAAAATTTCTGAAATTTTGCAAGGAGGTTTGTTTATTAGCGGGATTGATGCCATTAAATTTTGGTAGTTAAAAATCGAGGGATGGGGAGATAAAGGGGATCGTGTGTATCTCCAGTATGGTCGGACTTAATTAATGACGATTTTACTCGTTATTAGTATTTACAATTTTCTATAAAACTCATTCCTAGCCTCGAAATAAAGCTTTTTGCCATTTTATAATAGTTAAAAATAGAAGTGATTTCACATCGAGTGTGGAGACAGTTCTGGTCGGAACTACCTTTTAACGCGTTCTTTATTTTGTACTTTTACGAATATGGCTTTCCACGAACGGTGAATTCTTTATTTGCATTTGAACTTGAAATAATGAAACAGGGGAGGAGTAAGGAGTCCAGGTTTCGTGGTAGTCTATATTTTCCTCATATTTCAATTTAAAAAAAATAATTTGGAGCAGAGCGAGCAAAAAAAAAACAAAGAATAGAGAGACAAACATTTTATATCCTAAATAAAGCCGACGAAGGACCGTCTAGTTCAACAGACTAAGCAATTTCGACGTTACATAATGATTCCGAGGGACCGTCTGGTATAACTGTTCCGACGGAACCGTCCAGTCTAGGAATGACGAATTTTTTTGAATCCACGTGCCATATAGCAACATGCTTATCTTTAAAAATTTTTATGCGTGTCGAAGTTTTAGACTTCGATTAACGATATTCAAAGAAATGTAACGAAATGCTTTACTAACAAGTAAGAATAAATGTAAAGAACCTGATTGGAAAAAAAATGATCGAATATGAAAAGTGATAAACCGAAATCGCATGTTACGTTACATGCCAGATGATTTTTCCGACCTTTCACTTTGGGTAAGCTCGCTACACCTGGTCTAGTCAAACTGTTCCAACGGAACTGTCTAGCTTAACAGTTCCGCACTCGGATCAGTTCCAACAGTTTTAGTTTTAGAAGCGGAACCTATAGTTAAAAATATAAAAAGTTTTTAAAAATAAAATATCATAACACATGGCGCCTCCAAATATTGCCGGGAAAGTTAAGCAACTCGTTGCTGGATTTTCTTACAGAAATCTATACGTTCATTGATTTTTACTAGAAAATTTTGAAAAATATTTAAAGTTAAACCTTAATTGTTATAATAAGTTCTGACTTGTAAATTTATTGTTTTTTTTTTAACTTGAAAAAAATTAATTACCAGAAATTTTAAGAATGTTTTCATTAGTTTTTATCAAAAAGTTGGTTATAAATATTACAATTAATCATAAATTATATATATGTAAGTAATAAATATTGTTTTAGAATTTAAGGTATAAGTGTTTTATAATTAATAAGCACTTATTTCAATTAAATTCACTTCTTGATGTAGCCCTATATGTATTTTGTGTGCATATTTCAGAAGAAATCTGCACATGTATTAAATGGCTTTTTCGCATATTTTCTGATGTTAGTAATCGAACAGTTCCATTTAGAAATTTGATGTTAGTAATCGGATTTCTAAATGGAAGTTAGCCATTATAGCCCACAAAAATTAGGCTTTGATGACTTTTGACTGCTAACAATAACAACCGCAATAATTATTTCAGTTGTATTTTTTGAAATGTTTCATTAAAATTTAATACAATAGCAAAAAATAAACAGTAAAATTTATACCGTATTCCAGAATTTGCATGTAGTGGCTAATTTAGCGATCTTAATAGCGTTAATTCACACTACTTTACACAGTAATATATTAAACGACGCTTAAAAATTTTTAAAGCAAAGAACAAATATTATTTTTCTCAGAATATTAGACAAAGAATATTTTATGGATTTTTATCAAAACTTTCTAAACACGTGTCATTTGTCTATCTGTGTCGAATTTTATCCTTGAAATAAGTAACAGATGGTGAAATTTCAGATATTTTGATAAAATTTTATAGATTAAGCAGGTATAAATTGAGGGGCTTAATGAAAAAACCGGCATTTCCCACAAAGTACAAAAAAATGAATTACTAACAAATTTGGATTTGTGCATCATCGATCCATCTTCTAAGAAACTTTCACGTTTCAATTGCATATCCTGTAGGTTGTATTAATACGGTAATATTAAAACTACCATATTAATAAAGTCTGTACATTAAAATGCTGATGAATCGAAATATAAATCCTCTTTTTCTCGAAAATTTCCTAATGTGGGAATGTGGCTAAGCTCCTCAATTTATATCTGCTTATAAAGTAAGAGCATATATAAATATTAAAACAATAACGGAAATATTGATATAATAAGTTTCAATATGAATATTTTATAAATAAAACAAGCCAACAAAAGTTTAAACAAAAATTTTATTTAAGATTTTTTTTTTAGG
>NW_019384697.1:404008-430027 GCF_000671375.1 Centruroides sculpturatus | reverse complement strand
GGCCGAATTGGAAAGAAAACTTTTTCCACGGGCCGAACCAGAGGCTGCCCTAGGAAGATTTTGAGGTGGTGCGAGATCTCATTGTGGTGTCACCCCATAGAGACTAAATTGTACCTAGAGATTATAGATACATTTTTCACATTATCATGCTTTATCAACAGTCTACGCTGTACTTAAGAGATTTGTAATGGAGGGTTAACTCTAAACGCACATTGAGTTGTTGACCTCTTTTTTTTCTTTTTTTTTAGGCGTCAGAATTTTTCATCGAGCTATTCGGACTTTACTACCTAATATCGAAAGATTGATCGCAGGCCACATAAATTTATTACACGGACTGGATCTGGCCCGCGGGCCGTATGTTGGCCATGCCTGATCTAACCATTTCACTTATTTTAAAATGTTTAAAAAATAATTATTTATTTTACAAAGTTGGTATTTAACCAAATGTTTAATCTGATTAAATATTATTTTCATTTTATTACATTGCCAGTAGGCACATGGTGCCTATTGGCAATGTCGCAAAAAATTCTAAGAGCAATAAACACGTTTGTAACATTATTTTCTAAATTATTTTTGCATATGTATGACTAGACATATAATGAAGAAGTATTTATATATTCACTTAATTGTGAATGCGGCTAAATTTTTGTCCTGAAATATGTATACTTATATGAAAAGAAAACTAGAACATTTTAAAACATGTAAATGAGTACTCACTCAATATCAAAAGCGTTATATAGTCTAACAAACATAATACGAGATTCCGTGATTTCTAAACGGTAATTCAAATTTCTTTCTTTAAATTCGAATTTGTGTTATTAAAATACGGAACCAATGCGAAAAATGAATTGTTAATGTTATGAAATAATTTAAAATATGCATAATTAAATTAAAAAATAAAAATAAAATTGCTAGACATAAGGAATTTTCTGGGTTTTCTTCACGTGTATAACACCTAAACATGGTCCGTTTTCTATGGAAAGTTTTCTCAGGAGGATCCCCCTTGGCAGATGGCTTATGTGTTATGTTGCCTTAACCCATCATTTCAATCCATTCTAATTCGAAATTTAAATTAATTAATAATTAAGCATTAAACATAACTAAACGCATAATTTATAATTTCGCTGTACTATATTAAAATAATAATAATTACATGAAACATTTTCGAAAGAAGAAAGCGTAGTAAGAAATTCTGATAGTCGAAATATACATATTCTTATTTTTTAATATCGTATTTACTATAATTAATAACAGGCTTAAATATTATAGTAAGATTGAATATTCATAGTAATATTAAATTATTAGAACTGATTAGGAGATTTAATAATCAAATTTCTTTTTATCTGTTCAATTATGAAGCGTAGAAACACTCGTAGAGAAACGTGTCAAAAATATCAACATGCAAAATTAATATTAATAGAGAATAAGTTCAAATTGAGTAACATGTATAATTTAATTTCCAACTTAAGAATTATGTAAATACAGAAAGTACAATTGACAGAATGTTAATAATGAAATAGAAAAATAATTCTATAATGATTCTTTGCTTTTACATAATAATAATTCAATATGTCCTTACCAATGTCGAGTTTACAGTGCCATTCAAATCCATCACTTCTATCATAACAAAAAGCACCATTATGGCAAGGATTTTCTTTACGAGTCACTATAGCTAAATAAAATTATACATGATTTTAGAATATATAATTAAAGTCAAGATTTTCACATAAATATTAACCACTTACGAATACAATCACCCGTCTGTTTAATGAAATCAAAATCACAGAAACATTCATAAGAACCATATGTGTTAACGCAATGAGAATGAGAAGTTCCATTATTTTAAACTTTCAGAATATTTTTGAAATTTTTTCTCGTTTTTCTTTATGGTAAATAGAGATCTTTTACGTCTGCATCCTTTAGAAAAATTTCTTTCATTTAGTCTATATTATTATATAACAAAAGATTTTCTTACTTAATAAATAATAACGATTGATAAATTACAAAAATTGTTAAAAATTTTATATTTTAACTTAAAACAAACCAATTTTTCTTCATATTTTCTTTATGGAATATATTTTTCGTGTATTTTATTAAAGAAATATTTACTACGAAATTTGTTACGCATTTTATCCCGGAATAACCATTTGTCAAACTCCTTTGTCTCTGTTAACGAAATTGTTATATTATTTTTTGTTAGTTTATTTTCTGTCAATTTTACGATCGATGTGTCCTGATTATAGTGTTCTTTCATATTTTCATTTTGTGATTGTTTCAGTCTATTAAAAAGCAATTCGATTCATCTTTTTGCCAAATGTTATAGCGACTCTGATAATTTTTTATACGTTCTGACCACAGCGGAAAAATTAATAAGAATATTAAACAAATTTGTAACATTGTTTTATTGTATATACAGGAAAGAATTATTGTTATAAGACTGTTTTATTTATTGTTGAAATGAAAATAATTATTAATTCATTAAAGTTTATTTTAAAAAAATACAAAAATATTTTTAAGCTTTTGAATAATGTTACATGTAATAATATTAAAAACATAAATATTAAATTAAATTACTTGTGTAATCAAAGCATAAATTATTTCGATTTTATGAAACAAACCACGAAACCAATAAAGAGACCATATTCGAATTTACGTTTCATTTGAAAGATTTCTTTTTTTAGATAAATTATGTTTCGTAATAAGGTCTTAAAAATGCATATTTTTGCAAAATGTAAAGTCTACATTTGGGACTACCCTCCGCTGGAAAGACACATGTCTTGGATGCCGTTGAGAAAACAGTTGCGGATGGACATACAAATTTATATACTGTAAAATTGCCGTTTCCAATACCTACGCACGAATAGAAAACATTACATAATACTGGATCCGCATGTAAGCCTTCAGATCTGCATGTAAAATTTACACCATCAAAAGTATCTGGTTTTACTGTAGTACTTGTGGAAGGCATTTCAGTAGTACTTGTTGAAGACATTACTGTAGTACTAGTGGATGGTTTTTCAGTAGTACTAGAGGAGGGTTTTTCAGTAGTGCTTGAAGATGGTTTATCAGTTGTAGTAGAAGTATCCATAGGAACAGTAGAAGTTGGTGGTTGTGTTGTCGGTGGTAGTGGCATCGGTTGCGTTTCTCTTTCAAAAGCTTTGTTAATAGCTGTTAATAAAGGGTATTTTTGCCCATGACATAGTCCTTGGAAATCATCAGTTTCTATAGACCAAACCATTCCCCCTCCAAGTTTCATATTTTTGGCATATTCAACCTTGAAAGAAGAGAAAATTTCTTATCAGCGATGGCATTAACGTAAATTAAATTTGGCTTAAATATTTAAAAAGTTTCACAATACTTTTACATTGTAAATCAAATGTATAGTTTAAATATACCTTCAACGTGATACTTTCAATGTCGTCATAACCAACCCATTCCCGTTCACGAAATGCATAAGGAGCCATGTAGTAAGGATCACGAACTACAGTCCATTTTTCTCTTTGTTGTTTTTCACAAATCTTCGAAGAAATTTTATTAATATATAGTTATACTTAATTCGAATAAAAACATTCAAAAACCAATATCTCAATTTACCTCATTATATCCCAAAGAGCCAGATTCTCTCGTATAGGGGCCAGCTGGACCTCTTTGAGGAGCATCTTGAAATAAACCATTATTTTCTGCTCTTCTTAAAGTAAAAGATCTTCCGTAAAGACCCATCCCCAAAATAATTTTCTCACGTGGTGCTCCATGAGATATCCAATAATTAACGGAAAAATTCTATTCATAATTATTAAAACATTGTTAACAGAAAAAAGTTTGTAATATTATTAAACTTTTTTTTATTTTTAGAAATTAAGTATAGTTACATACCAGATTAAGAGTACTATTTCCAGGGGTTTCATCAGGTCTTGCGTATAAACCAGCGTGGTGGCCAGTGAATGTTTCCCATCCGCCATGATAATCGTAGCACATAATATTAATGAGATCTAAATACCTTTAAAATATTATTTAATATGCTTAGTAAAATAATTTGCATTCACCGCTTAACTTCCCAATAATTAATATATTGAAGTGAAACTTACTGAGATACTTGAGGTATATCATAAGCACTATCTATAGTATGTTTTCCTGCACTAACAGCTGCCGTAAGTAGCAAACCATGCTTATTAAATTCTTGTTTCATTTCCTGCAGTAAAATAATAATAATCGAAACATTGAGTAAACATTAATTTAAATGTTTTCTCATTGTTTTAACTCGATGAATTATTTTATTCTTTGATTTTGTTAAATAATCTTTTTTAATATAAAATTAAATGATCAAACTATAAAAACATAAAATTTATTTATAAAATATAATTAATAGATTATTTATATAAATATTTTAATTTATAAGTTTACATAAATAACATTCTAATTAATTTTATTAAAATTATAAAATTTTCAAAATCAAATCTTACTCTTAACAATGCTACGAAATTGGCTTTATCTTCCGGTTTTCCTCCTCTGTTAGCAGGATATTCCCAATCAAGATCTAAACCGTCAAAATCGTATTTCTTGAGGAGTTGTACACAACTGTCGATAAAAATCTTCCTGGTGGAACTATCTGAAGCCATTTTGGAATACTTAACTGAGCCCTCATTCCATCCGCCAATAGCGAGGAGCGTTTTTAATTCGGGGTTATGTTGTTTTAAACCTGTAAATCGCTGAAAGGCTCCTACATTGAAATAAAATCAAGAAAATAGTTTTAAAAAGTCAGCATAATCAATTATCTGTATTTAATAATATAGCTATCTTAAATGACATTAATTACCTTTTCCATAATTCTCTTTTAGATCAAGATAAGGATCCAGACTTCTAATTCGATTATCAAAACCCAATCCGGCGAAACCAAAAATAAGATGAGTACATATGTGAGGATCAATATCCTCAATAGTAAATTTTCCTAATCCCGGTCTATAATTGGCCCAACTTCCGAGATAACAGACAACTTTATACTTATGTAATGCTAAAAAGTGATATTTTTTCTATAAGTTTCTTTCCTAAGTTTATGAAAAGAAAAATTAAAGAGATTACTTACAAGCAGAATAAAATCGATTATCGCCCATAATGGGAGTAAGTCTGCATTCTGGCAATAAAAGTATCGTCCCAAAGAAAGTAATCAACAATCTTATATTCATTTTAACTAATCTGAATATACAAAAATTTTCATAAGAAATACGAATTGTAATCATAATATAAAAATATAAGAAATATATATAAAATATTAAGTTATAAACTGAGTCAGTAAAGTGTAAACGATTGTTCACAATTATCAAAATTATATAGGTTTTATATACATAAATTGCTTTACTTACAAATTCTTTCTTCCACTCCTCACCGAAGTATTTATCAAGGCATACACAATATTAGCGGAGATGCGGAGTGGAAGCTATTTTATAGAGACAGGTCTGACTAGAGTTTAAACAGGATAAGAGGTAAACGTGCTCTATGTTAATTTTTTCTTTCTTACTTCTCATCTTCACCGGAAGTAAATAACGACCGTGACCGCAACATTCCCGGAAGTAAAAATGACTTTGACCTTTTCTCCCAGTTGAAATATCGAATGAAAGTCACACCTAATTTCTAGTCTTAGTAATTTCTTGTAAAATAATAATACAGGATAGTAGTAGATATTCACTTACGTACTTATAATCAAATGATAACAATTTTATAGTAAAGAAGTAAATATTTTCATGTTTAAGAATGAAAGTGATCATTAATTTTTTAAACAAGATAAATGTATGTTCAATGATACAGATGAAAATGCTTAGTTTAAAATATTCTCGTAAACTTTTGGAGCACGAGTTAATTTTTTATTTATTATGTATTGTTTCAGAATCACAATGTATCAGATTGACATTGGTTATTATAAACAAATCAACATTGGCGAAGCTGTTTGTGTACAGGTTGCAAGGTCATTGGCTGCTGGAATATCTCCTTATTATTACTGGTCATCTGGACTGAAAAGTCGTTTTCAGGTCGCTGACCAAGTTTTTATTCAAACTTTGACTTTGGTTAATTTTTTTCTCCTCTTTTGTTTTTAAATATAGTTTTATAATGAACATGATATTTACTTTTCAATCAAATTATGCATTTAATATTGTTACTCTAACTTTCGAGTTTAAATAAGTATTAAATTTATAATAGTCGAAATAGGTATTAATATTTTTGAATTGTGTGTTTAAATATTTTGAAGAGTAGTATGAAATATTATTTATTAAAAACAATAATTTAATAATATCTTTTTTAAAATGTAATAAGAAAGACAATTAATTTTAATTTCAATAAAAATGATATAGAAATTCGTCATGGCATAAAAATTACAGGAAGTTGATTTATTACAATAAGTATAACAAATATATTTTTTTGAGTCCATCGACCTCCAAGTTACATATGCATCTTGTAAAACTGGCAACTAATGACAAGAATTACGAGATCTGGTTATTTCTGAGAAGCTTTCAAGTTTCGCATTTTACAAAATAATTCTTTCACATAGCATTTTATTATGCATATATTCATGGTTAAAATTTAAAGTCCTGTCAGAGAAAGAACATGCAGAAAGCAATGACACCAAGCTGGTGTCATTGCTTTCTTCATGTGATAAAAAAGAAAATTAAAATTAAAAATATTTAACAAAATTAAATTCTCTCTGTTCAACAGTAGATTTCATACAATATATTGTNGTTAGTAATCGAACAATTCCATTTAGAAATTTGATGTTAGTAATCGGATTTCTAAATGGATGTTAGCCATTATAGCCCACAAAAATTAGGTTTTGATGACTTTTGACTGCTAACAATAACAACCGCAATAATTATTTCAGTTGTATTTTTTGAAATGTTTCATTAAAATTTAATACAATAGCAAAAAATAAACAGTAAAATTTATACCGTATTCCAGAATTTGCATGTAGTGGCTATTTTAGCGATCTTAATAGCGTTAATTTACACTACTTTACACAGTAATATATTAAACGACGCTTAAAAATTTTTAAAGCAAAGAACAAATATTATTTTTCTCAGAATATTAGACAAAGAATATTTTATGGATTTTTATCAAAACTTTCTAAACACGTGTCATTTGTCTATCTGTGTCGAATTTTATCCTTGAAATAAGTAACAGATGGTGAAATTTCAGATATTTTGATAAAATTTTATAGATTAAGCAGGTATAAATTGAGGGGCTTAATGAAAAAACCGGCATTTCCCACAAAGTACAAAAAAATGAATTACTAACAAATTTGGATTTGTGCATCATCGATCCATCTTCTAAGAAACTTTCACGTTTCAATTGCATATCCTGTAAGTTGTATTAATNAAGTAAATATTTTCATGTTTAAGAATGAAAGTGATCATTAATTTTTTAAACAAGATAAATGTATGTTCAATGATACAGATGAAAATGCTTAGTTTAAAATATTCTCGTAAACTTTTGGAGCACGAGTTAATTTTTTATTTATTATGTATTGTTTCAGAATCACAATGTATCAGATTGACATTGGTTATTATAAACAAATCAACATTGGCGAAGCTGTTTGTGTACAGGTTGCAAGGTCATTGGCTGCTGGAATATCTCCTTATTATTACTGGTCATCTGGACTGAAAAGTCGTTTTCAGGTCGCTGACCAAGTTTTTATTCAAACTTTGACTTTGGTTAATTTTTTTCTCCTCTTTTGTTTTTAAATATAGTTTTATAATGAACATGATATTTACTTTTCAATCAAATTATGCATTTAATATTGTTACTCTAACTTTCGAGTTTAAATAAGTATTAAATTTATAATAGTCGAAATAGGTATTAATATTTTTGAATTGTGTGTTTAAATATTTTGAAGAGTAGTATGAAATATTATTTATTAAAAACAATAATTTAATAATATCTTTTTTAAAATGTAATAAGAAAGACAATTAATTTTAATTTCAATAAAAATGATATAGAAATTCGTCATGGCATAAAAATTACAGGAAGTTGATTTATTACAATAAGTATAACAAATATATTTTTTTGAGTCCATCGACCTCCAAGTTACATATGCATCTTGTAAAACTGGCAACTAATGACAAGAATTACGAGATCTGGTTATTTCTGAGAAGCTTTCAAGTTTCGCATTTTACAAAATAATTCTTTCACATAGCATTTTATTATGCATATATTCATGGTTAAAATTTAAAGTCCTGTCAGAGAAAGAACATGCAGAAAGCAATGACACCAAGCTGGTGTCATTGCTTTCTTCATGTGATAAAAAAGAAAATTAAAATTAAAAATATTTAACAAAATTAAATTCTCTCTGTTCAACAGTAGATTTCATACAATATATTGTATCTATATATACTGCACAAATGATTAAATTTGATTTATTTTTTTATATAAACAAATTAATGAAAATTTTATCACAATGTGCAAACAGATGAAGCAGATTTGTTTTTCAAATCTACTTTCAATTAGAAAGTAAAAACTGTTTTCTATTTGAGAATAAAATACACTTTTTGATCGTTTTCGAGTATTTTACGATGCTTATTACATGGTATTTCTAAGAAACAGATTTGTTAGTCGTGCTGATCGTGCTTCATATTATATACGATCTTTATTATTTAAATAAATACCAATACTTTAAGATATACAATAATATACGTTATTTTAAGAACAAAGAGATACTTTCAAACTATCAAATAAAGCTAAATGTAGTTTGTTTAACAACCAATCAATGTTATTTTCAAAAATGTTTTATTATTGAAATATTACAGAAATTTTTAATACCGAAAGCGATGTAAATATCTAAAAAACGGAATTGTTTTAAAATAAAATTAAGTTTCATGTGATAGATAAGACTAAAAGTCCTACAAAGACAAAAGTTTGGTCGCCAGGAAGACATTAGTTTCGTGTATGAAAATACGCTAACGTGAGGATANCAGATTTGTTTTTCAAATCTACTTTCAATTAGAAAGTAAAAACTGTTTTCTATTTGAGAATAAAATACACTTTTTGATCGTTTTCGGGTATTTTACGATGCTTATTACATGGTATTTCTAAGAAACAGATTTGTTAGTCGTGCTGAACGTGCTTCATATTTTACGATCTTTATTATTTAAATAAATACCAATACTTTGAAGATGTAATATACGTTATTTTAAGAACAAATAGATACTTTCAAACTATCAAATAAAGCTAAATGTAGTTTGTTTAACAACCAATCAATGTTATTTTCCAAAATGTTTTATTATTGAAATATTCCAGGAATTTTTAATACCGTAAGCAATGTAAATATCTAAAAAACAAGATTGTTTTAAAATAAAATTAAGTTTTATGTGATAGATAAGACTAAAAGTCCTACAAAGACAAAAGTTTGGTCGCCAGGAAGACATTAGTTTCGTGTATGAAAATACGCTAACGTGAGGATATACCACGAGAAGGTGTCATCATCCATCCCATTTAAAGATATACGAAACGCTAACGATTATTGAATGTAAATTTTACGGGTCTCCACCAATGTAACTAAATACAGTAACAGAAACACATAGTAAAAATTCATAGGATATTTCATAATCCTTACGGCTGTAAAATACTGTATTTACAATAATCTCTTGTATAGAAATTTTGCGTTAATTTGCCTTGCGATAAGAAAAAAAGCCGCATTAAATATAAAATACTATGGACGAATATAATTCGTTTTAAACTCAATCTAAACTTTCCTATCTACATTCGATCGAAAGTAAAATGTTAATAAGTGATTTTCAAATAGAATAAACCCCGATTATCCCAGTTAACACGGAGTTATGGTACTGTACAGTATCTCGGATAATATGGACTGCAGCAACAATTTGAATTAAAAATTACAAATAATTTTTAAATGATTTGGTATCACTTTTAAGTCATAAGTGAAGAATATGGTATTACTAATATGATATTATATAAAGAATAAGTGTAACAAAGAGTTTGTAGAAATTTTTTTTCTCAAACTCCAGTTTTACCAATATTTTATATCTAATTTTACAGTTTGTTGATTTTTGAGAGTATGTATACTTAAATAGTAAAAAATGTAACGTAAAAGGGGAGACAGTTTTCTATAAATGAACCTAATAAATTACAAACTAACTTGGCCAAAATTGTACAAAATCGTCAATATTCATAATAATTGACATATTCTTAATCTGTGTTTTACTGTGAATCGTATAAATTTTTCGTTAACATAAAACGTATGCGAATTATTTTATTTTTTAAGCAAATCTTAAAATTATTAAAATAAAATTGAAAAAAGCTGCCAGCAACCAATAGGAGCATGATCGAAAAGGCCATCTTCAGTTTCCCTAAAAGGGAAGAAAAGAAATACAAGTAGCAAGCTTTTCCAGAATGTAACTCCAAAGCATATTGCACGAAATATAAAGTTATACATGCAAAACGACTCTTCATTTCAATTATCTTAAATTTTCACATTATCTTATTTCTGAATTCATATTATTCTATATTATAGTAAAGAAATGAAGTCGTTTCCTAATCACTATGTATTCCATATACTGTAGTTTGTGTATGCATATTACTGATGCATTATAAATTATCAAAGCGAACTGGTAAGATTCTATTTTCAGATCTCAGAAAATAAAAACATGAAAAGGAAAAATAACTGCGATAAAGAGCAATTTCAAGTTGCGTAATATTTTAGTGTAGTGAGTTTGTAAAAATATTATCATTATTTTAATATTAAATCTTTAATAATTATATATATTATATAATTACAGGTTTGAAATTATGTTATAAAATGTCAAGAATAATACAATAATAATTAAGAAAAATTAAAATAAAAAATAATAAAAAGATAAATTTATATATGTACGTTTTTTTGAATTGGAAGAATTAATGTTTTATGAATCGTTGTTTTAAAACATAGTAAATTGTTAAAAGAATAGCATCATTGGGGAGTTGGTTGCTGTGTTTTCCAAACTTTTAATAAAATTTAATAAGAGGTTGCAAGATCCAAAAGAAAATAAAAAAAAAACAACCCTTGCACCAGATTTTGTAAAATATCAAAAGCTTTATTAAACCATAAATGCTAGTAGTGAACTTTCTGTCTACAAAGCGAAAATTGTAACTTCAAAACAAAAATTAGTATAAAACTTAAATATTACAAATTTCAAATTCAGTACAGTATTTACAAAAATAAAAATGTTTACTAGTACCATTTACAAAATTATAATTATTCAAAATCTCAATTGACCTGATTAGAGGAAAAATAGCCGAAGAAAAATCTTTGATCAACACCAATCAAGCAATCTTGATCAGCAAGAATCAATCAGTCAATCAATAAACAACTTACAATTCAACAGTTAATTAAACACTGACCAGAAGAAGCGAAGACTAGCTTTCTATATCATTTTGATATAGAAAGCTGTTTTAGACTTTTAGCCTTAATTTGTAACGTACTCTTTGTAGTTGCTCATTATATAAATCTGTTGTGAGAGTTTGATCAACGTTCAAGTATCAATACTTGTGACGAACATAGATTTTTTCGAGTCATTTAAATCATAAAAATGATATTCTCAAACTGCCCTCCTGTTGAGAAAGTGTAATTGAATATGGAGGTAATTTTGATGAATAAAAGAAATATTGTTAAATTGTAATTTTAATCTGTCTGTCGAAAATTTCTGAAATTTTGCAGGGGGGAGTTGTGTTAGGTGTGTTGATGCTATTAAATTTTGGTGGAGGTCCAAAGGGGAAGATAGAATGGGTCACCTGTAATATCTCGAGTGGAATCGGACTTATTTGTTAGTGAAGATTTTACTTATAATTATTTGCGTTTGCATTTTTTAAAAACTAAAACTCATCTCTACCCTGAAAAGTAAGCTTTTTGCCATTTTATAATATTTAATAATGTCAATAATTTAGTTGCACTGCAAGCTAATATGCGTGTGTTAACATGTGTTTCTGTTCCACAACGTTATCAGTACCATTATGTTCGCTTGCTGGTTGCAGAAGTATGTGTATTAGGTACTAATACAGACAATTGTTTTCGTAAAAAAATATAGTTTTCATAAATAATATAATTTCATTTCACTATTTTACTGGTACCTGATACTTCTCGAAGAAAAGCCTTATATGTTTTATTGTAAAATAAATTTCTTTGAATTCGGCGACCCCGAAAAATTTTCTCTCGACCCACGGGTTGTACACAACTATTTCAAACGAATCGTGAAAATGATCGATTACTTAGTTTGAATATTCAACAATCAATCATAGATCATTCAAGCAATCTGAATAAGCGATAATTTCGCAATTTTATATTTTATATACCATAATTTAAATTAAAGAATAAGAAATCTCAGAGATGAATGAGTGATTAACAAATCCCACAATTATTAATAACTTACTTGGAGCACGTTTTCACTCGTGTTAAATGGATTTACAGCAACCGTTATATCAAAAAGAGAATCGATAACGTAAGTTTTGAAAACTTTCATATATATTTCCGTCCAGTGGGNGATGTCAATATATACAAATTAAGTTTCAAAAGAACAATTTTTTATGTTATAAACACATTTTTGATGCCAATATATACAAATTAAGTTTCAAAAGAACAATTTTTTATGTTATAAACATATTTTTGATATCAATATATACAAATTAAATGCTGTATAAAAACAATTAAATCAGGTACAAACATTTTTTAATTTTCTATTGTTATTACAATTTACTTTTCTTATCGCAGCGGAACGATCACATTTAATTAAATTGTTCAAAAATTTCAATCTAATCCATACACGTTGCTTTACGTACGTGTATATAATGTCTTCTGGCAAGTTAATTGTCTGTTTAATTAATGATGTAATAGATGAAACCGTTTTACATTTCAAATGCAGTTTAACAGTTTTTGTAAAAATTGAGTCCATTTTTTTAACTAAATTAAAGAAATCTTCTGATGGTTGTGACAGTCCACCAAAAGATAAATCTCGAACAAAGGATATAATTGTATAATTATGTTCATTTTTATTTTGGTGACTGACACTTCCTAAATTTGGATATTTTTTTTTTTTTGTTTGTATTTTCTCGCAATCCACTCTGCTAAATATTGTAATCCATCATTTTTTAATTCATCTAATTCATCATTTTTTAATTCTACATTTTCCTGAGATATATCACATAAATCATCGAGATTTACATTGCATAAATTTTCAGATATTCCTTGTTCTTTAGAACTAGACATACCTGAAACTTCTTGCAGTAAATCTGCCTCTTCAAACATTTCATTTATTAAATAATTTTCAGCTATCTGACCTGTGTTTAATTTATTTTGCAACATTCCTGGTGATTTGCCTAAAATTATCATTCTTACTCTATATATTACTTCAAGTGGACTAGGATGATCATTTAAACCACCTCTAGTTCGAATCTGTGAAAATAGATTTTCTAAAGAATCCTGATTTACTTTACATGTTAAGATATAATGGTATTTAGGAAATTTTGAACTAAGGTCGAAAAATAAATCTTTAATAGATTTAAGCATTCCTTTTTGAAATGTTTGAAGCGATTTTTTAGATACACATCTCATACTTTCAATTATTCTGTAAGTATTATCAAGTATATTATTTTGTTCTGTTATGCTAATGCCATAAGCACATTTGGAGGGATAATCAATTTTGTAATGAAAATTGGGTGTTGAACTATTCATAACGTCAAACCATGCATTAATTGATGATATAAATTCAGAAGCTACATTTTCAGTTTTAATATATCTTTTAATAGCAATAGCTGTAGAATTAGAAAATAATTCACAAGCTAACCTAACATTTTGTCGTTGAAATTTTTGACACGTAATATGCTCTTCTTTTAATTTATGNTTTTTGTCCAAAATGTCAGGTCCATTAATAACAAATGCATGTTCCTTGCCTCGATTCTAAATGATTTTTTATGATTTATTTATACTAACGGAAAGTTGGATTTCACCAAATTCTGAATTTTATTCATTTTTAAATATTTTTAGCGAAGTTAAAGATAAATTTTTTATGAAGATTATCGACAACTATATGAATATGATATAGAACTATAAGAATTAATTTTTAGAGCTTTTATTTTAATTTAAGGTTAAATAAAATATTAAACTAAAACTCTTAGGCAAAAATATTATAATTAATTTATTTCCATCGTTAATCAAGTCATACAAATTATTTTTCCTTTGAAAAAATTATAAAAATTCGAGTCAGGGATAGATTTAAAATGACAAAAATGAATTTGATCTGATAAATTTTTATAGGGAAGAGAATATTCATAAAAAAGGAAGCTCGAGAGGAAATGATATACTGTAATTCATATAACTTAATAGAGGGGTGTTCGACGTTAATAGTGGCCGAGTTTTACGTGTAATTTTTATTGTTTATCAATGGAAAAATGATAATTTATTTGATTAAGTGATTATTATTAAGGCGCAGTTTTATTTAGTTCTTACAGACCTTGACAATAAGTATTTTTGTGTCTTCTAAAATCTTAGAAAAAACTTCCTTGTACAGTATGTAGAAATAGGCAAAGCAATGATGAAATAATACAGTACATATTTACGTACAGGTATTTAAATTGCCGTAGTCATTGAATTACGCCAGGGTAGTTACTATAAAATTTTAGAATTCCGACTTATCTGCAAGTTTGAATTTTTTAAGTGGAGTCGGATACAGACAAAAGCAGGGGCATGCCGTGACATTTGACGATAGGGAAGCTGTGTTTCTGTAAGAATACGACATCCAGGGGCAATCAGTCAATTGCGCGTCAGTGACGGTCTAGGGTCCATTCGTATCGTTTATTCGATAAGCCAGTAAAAACCGTAGACTTCTCTAAATGCATTTTTAATATCACAATTACATTCCGAATCGCTAGCCACGATATAAGGGCTTGAATTAAAAATAAAATAATAAAAACTTACTTGGTGAAATAAAATATGTGGCGGATGTACCAGTACATACAAAATATTCTTCAATTTTATGAATATACTTTTAGAAAATTATAATTAAATATAGCTTTGCAAAGAGATGCACGTAAAAATATAAAGTATTCTTTACTTTTTAAATCTTAAAACAATGCACTTAGTCAAATAGCTTCCTACGAGTGTCTAATAGATGGAATCGAAGATGGTTGCAGAGCGTGCATACACGCGGACTGCCAAATTCCCAGGGAGCCAATACCGGTCAATGTCAAATACCTCTTTTTGTCGCATCATTAGTATATCTCAAAGGACGCAACAGGGCTGTTGTAGATTTTAAACGTTTCTCACCATAGCTGTAAAAATCTAAATATGTTAAACTTAATAGTCATTTGTTTTAGGACCAGGTGTTGTCCACAGAAATTTCCAAAATTTACAACTTTTCGGTCACTCGTTGAACTGGAAAAATTTGTCTATTACATCTAATATTTCGAAGAAATCAGTCCCCACTGTACTCGGCTAGAGATTGGTTTGGTTAAGCTTTTGTTTAAGTAATATTCCGGCTCTTTCATCAGGGTTTTATTCCCTAATCGCTTAATTATTTAACTACTACTTCAGTAGAAATAAGTCGAAACCGGTTACTTTGTACTCGAATATTTGTAGTCTCGGGAAAAAAGTGGAAAGACAAATTTTTATGACAAATGGATACATAAATCGTAAATTTAAGGAAAATAAATTCTAGAGCTTTTTCCGTACCTTGTACATCTCTCTCATTCATTAAATTTAGTCGTAAATGACGCTGTTGAAATAACGGTTAATTTTTTAACATTATACAAGAATTGTACACGTTTTCTTCTACATCCCCTTAAAGATGGGATGTACGAAATCGTAATATCACTGGTTTAACATCGAAATCCGCGAGTAATATAAAATCGGAGAGCGGAATAAATATATCAAATATTTTAATGGATTTTTTTTAACTCCTGTCAACTATACAGAACTATCGTAAAAACATACCAGTAAATTCTTATCGGTCGGGTTATAAATCTACTCATTATTTATGTAATCGGCCAAATATCTAGCGGGCGGGCAACAGCCCAGAACCGGTTTCGGATAGAATTGGAAGCATTAATATGTGTAGCATCAACCCAAGGTCGTAGGCTTCCACCGGCTAAACCCAAGGTCTTAGATTATCAGGTTGCCTCATAGAGAAGAAACACTTCTCATTGGTTGCTTATTTGACGTCACTCGTAGTCGAAAACGAAACGTCTTACTATGTCCTTATGGTAGAAACGTTACCGATCAGAGGCTCGTAGCTTTAATTATACACTAATATTTTATTAATTACGATTCTTACTTAATTAAATAAAAATAAAAATTGATTATAAATAAGAAAAATCCGGAATATTGAGCAAATCTTCGTAATTTTTACGTGTAAAGTTGAAGTTAAAATGAGTTTTTCTACTTTGTAAATGAAATCTATTTTATCTATTTTATGATTTTATAACAACAATAGTTTCTTAAAACGATTAATTTTGGTAAATCCTACGTAGGTGATTTATATATAAGTAAATTAATTTAATTTCTATCGTCAAACTACTATATTTTTTTTTGAACTAAAANTACAAATTAAATGCTACATAAAAACAATTAATTAAATCAGGTACAAACTTTTTTTAATTTTTTATTGTTATTACAATTTACTTTTCTTTTCACAGCGAAACGATCATGTTTAATTAAATTATTCAAAAATTTCAATCTAATCCATACACGTTGCTTTACATATGTGTATATAATGTCTTCTGGCAAGTTAATTGTCTGTTTAATTAATGATGTAATAGATGAAACCGTTTTACATTTCAAATGCAGTTTAACAGTTTTTGTAAAAATTGATTCCATTTTTTTTAACTAAATTAAAGAAATCTTCTGACAGTTGTGACAGTCCACCAAAAGATAAACCCTGAACAAGGGACATCATTGTATAATTATGTTCATTTTTATTTTGGTGACTGACACTTCCTAAATTTGGATATTTTTTTTGTATTTTCTTGCAATCCACCCTGCCAAATATTGTAATCCATCATTTTTTAATTCATCTAATTCATCAGTTTTTAATTCTACATTTTCCTGAGATATATCACATAAATCATCATCATTTACATTGCATGAATTTTCAGATATTCCTTGTTCTTTAGAACTAGATATATCTGAAACTTCTTTCAGTAAATCTGCCTCTTCAAACATTTCATTTATTAAATAATTTTCAGCTATCTGATCTTCTGTGTTTAATTTATTTTGCAATATTCCTGGTGATTTGCCTAAAATTATCATTCTTACTCTATATATTACTTCAAGTGGTGTAAAGTACTATTTTTAACTTATTGCTCTACAACGATTTTCATTCCGGAAAGAGCCAGTACCTAACGGGTACTTTACGCAGGTTCGCGTTTGTTAGTTTGCCAGGCCTGGACTTTTCACGTGCACTGAAGTAAATTAAAGACAAGTTATTCAAAAATCAAAAAAATGTTTAATAAAGATTCTAGAAATACTATGTACAATATTTATAACAAACAACAAATTTATTCAATAAAATAAATCCAAAGTCAACCCGACAAAACTCAATCTTATTCTAACTTAGAACTATTCCCCTTGGAATTCCGACAAAATCAATCCTTAACTTAGGTACAAAATCTCTTACAACTACAAATCCTAACCGTCACCTCAAGTATACTAGGAACCTTTTTCCAACTCAAGCCTTTTCCTATTCCTCGATCCACAAATCGAATACTGCAATCGCCTCGGACTATTTCATAATGGACACCTCGTTCACTGCTACTAGCACACCAATGCTTATTCTTTTCAGGAGCTCACCTCTGCCGTCTTCACTTGAGCTATGCTATTTATAGTCTGAGGTGACGTCACAGTTTCTAAGTGAGACACTCCCCTCATTTACATACTTACACGTAACATTCACTTTTTCTCGTTTTATCTGGTAGCTTAATTCCCGATAATACTTTGTTAACCTTTTAGTCTTTTGTTGAACAATTATCGGGATGTTTCCACACCGGCAACTTGCGCCGGACAAGTACATTCTGGCTAAGCGCAAGTTCGAATTCATGCTCACTCAAGGGATCTGCCAACCGTCCACCAGCAGCTGGTCATCGCCATTACACCTCGTCCCAAAGAAGAACGACCAGTGGCGACCCTGCGGTGACTACCGTCTACTCAACGCGCAAACTGCACCCGACCTTTATCCTGTTCCTCACATAGAGGATTTTGCATCCACTCTTCACAGTTGTGGGTACTTCTCAACCATTGACCCCATCCGTGCTTTCCACCACATCCCTATAGCCTCGGAAGATATTCCTAAGACAGCCGTCACCACACCGTTTGGACTATATGAGTTCAACTTCATGTCTTTTGGTTTGTGCAATGCCACGCAAACATTCCAGCACTTCGTGGACGAAGTTACTCATAACCACGAATTTTGCTACGTCTTCATCGACGACATACTTATAGCGTCCCGAAACGAAACTGAACATCTGCAGCACCTACGCAAGTTATTTACCAGACTTCACGACTTCGGTGTTGTAATCAACGCATCAAAATGCGTATTCAGAAAGCAAGAAGTACAATTCCTCGGGTATCTGGTCAACCCAAAAGGAAACCGCCCACTTCCGCAAAAAGTTGAGGCAATCATCGAGTTCTCTAGACCAACTGCCGTCCATGATCTACGCCGATTCCTGGGACTAGTCAATTTCTATCGCCGCTTCATACGCAACGCAGCTCTCATCACTGCAGAACTCAACAAACTGCTTCAGGGCAACCCAAGCCTGAAAGATCACCTCGAGTGGACCCCCGAGGCCGACAGTGCCTTCTGCAACGTAAAGAACGCCGTTGCCAGTGCCGCACTCCTACCCCACCCGTCACGAAACGCACATCTCTCCCTAATGGTTGATGCATCATCCACTGCTGTGGGAGCATTCCTACAGCATCTGTAGCATAAAGGAGATGAAAGCCCAGGCTACTCATAGGTATTGCCTGGGTGAGAAGGTAAGATGTTAGGGAAGGTGAAGGGGAAGGAAAAAAAAGGAAAGATGATAAAAATGGGAGACTCATGAGCGTCTGCATCACATTTATTAAATTATAAACAATAAAGAACAAAATATAATAAAATACACAAAATTCATTGAAGACAACTTGCTGAACTAATTATGTACACTATTTACATGCTGAAGTATAATTTTCCATATTGTATCGAATAATACTTTCAATTACATACTTAAGCCTTGTTACAATAATAAGCCAAAGAAATATACCAATGTAATTGCATATACACGCCATCAACATGCTAATGTAGTAAATCATGCATAAATTAACAACCCCTGTACTACTAAAGTAAAAACAGTTAAGAAGAAAATATAATTAAATACAGAAAATACATTGACGACATTTCGATGACCCCATAGTTATGTTCCCTATTTACAATCAGAGGTAAAATATCGTATAATGTATCTTTACCTATTGTACAGTCAATACATTTATAAACAGTCAATTTCATACATAAGATGTCAAGGAATGCATATACACATATAAAATAACAATCGTATTACAGTATAATATTATAATACATTTGCAAATACATTGGTAACATGAGATGGAAGAAAGGCAGTTTAACAATAACTTGTTAAATAACTAATGTACCTTCAAGTAGAATAACATAATAAATACAAACTATTAAGTATACAAACTTTATATGTTGAAGATTCAGTTGTTGATGAACGAAGGTTCCAGAGCTCCTGTATTCGATATGAATTGCTTCAGTGCTCCGAAGATGTCAGCTTCTACTAAAATTGTTAACTGGCAAGGCCAGTTAAAACCTTTTCTGAGGACAGCACCCTCCAGAAGGACTCTGTGATTCTCAAACTTTGTGCAATCAAATATTAGGTGGTTAGCGTTCTGTATTGTGACATTATCACAATTGCAGTAAGATTAGTCCCGAAAGCCAAACCTATGCAGATACTGTAAAAAGTTCCCGTGTTCGGTTGTAAGTTGGGTAATAAAGAAGTTTGTGTGGAAAGCCTTACTTTGTAGTCTTTTTAGGGTGTTAGGGAAGAACTGATAAGTCTTTTTTCCAGAGTTTCCTTCTTCCCATTCACATTGCCATAATTGTATGGCTGTTTGATGAATCACATTGTTGACAGTTTTATTAGCAGCTTCCCAATAACTTGGAGTAGCAGTTGACACAGCAGCTTGTTTGGCCATATAGTCTGCAATTATGTTACCCTCCACACTAGAGTGGCCCCTTATCCATGAAAAGGCCACACTGTTATGGCAACTCAATAATTCCATCCTTATAAGGTTAGTAAGGGTATCACTATCATTCTTTAACTTTTTAATTACCACTTGGCTATCCAAGCAAATCCTGATTTTTTGATTCCTGATCCTAAAACTATTAATGTATTTCAATGCCTGGAAAATTGCTCTGCTTGGTTTATGGTGCAAATATCAGAAAGTTTAAAGCTTGCTTGGTAAGTGGTTATATTTTTGTTGTCCTTTATTACAAATGCAGATCCCACATTGCAATTGCTTTTGGAGCTGTCCGTAAAAATTTTTAGATTTGGAATTGGACTATCATTGAAATCTAGTAAGGTTTGTTTGTTTTGGTTTGTTTTAGTTTTTTTGGCACAAGAGCCATGTAGGCTAAGCTGCGCCAAAGCAAATGGTAAAAATTTTAAAATATCACACTAACAAACATAGGACATTATTAGATAATAAACAAATAAAAAACAACAAATATATACAACAAGATAACTAAGCAAAAACAAGGTAAATAAAACTCTAAAATAAGTAAATAAATAAATAACTAATCAAATATCTCTATACATATTATTCACTTTCAGAAAGTCCACTATGTTGTCCAGATTTGGCCTCTGGCCCAAAATCTCTCTCAAACTTGCATTTCCAAAATGCTGTCTACGACTTTGATCGAGAGCAACGCAGTGGCAAAGTATGTGTTTTACACTTAGTTAGTTAGTTTAAGTTTTTTTGGCACAAGAGCCATGAAGGCTATGCTGTGCCATAACAAAAGGTAACATTATACAAAACTAAATATATATCTCATCAGTAACTAATAAAACACAAAAACATACATANCAATAACTAGTATATCCAGCGCACAAGGTTTCCAGGCCGATTTCTGTCTGCTCAATTCTGAAGGAAAAATCTGTCTCATAATGGAGTATAAGCCATGGGACTACTTCATGGATTTGGATTACAACAAGTCGAGTGAAAAAGCAGTAAAGCAAGCACTAAAAACCTGTGCTGATCCAAGTGACCGCATCAAAAATCCTGCCTGCGTACTAAGCTACATTCCGAAGACAGCCATGGCTGATGACATTTGTAATTTCAAAGGTGCTATGAAGCAACTTGCGGCATATATGTTGTCTTTGAACAATCGGAAAGCTTTTGGGATACTGACCACGTACTGCCATACGTACTTCGCCATTCTGGAACATCCTGGAAAAGGTCGTCCTACGTTGAAAGTGTCGAGAGCTGTGAGATACAGTGAAAATGATGTTCTGGAACGGGTGTTTAAGTTTATTGAGTTGGCAGTCAGAACGCCCGCTGTTGAAATGAAGGACAAGAATGATAGTACCAATGTGTCACCCGTACAGATAGGCAAAAGGAATGCAGGACAGTGCCAAACAAAAGCATCGTTTAAGAAAGGCGACAGAACAAAGCGATTAAAAGGGAATAAAGACTCCAAGAATGGAAATAGTGGAAGTAGTCCAAAGAAGCGGGCCACTTACGGTGATTACATCATAGACGGCATCATAGGAGAAGGAAGGAGTGGCTGTGTCTTGCGGCTTGTTGACCGAAATGGTTGCTCATTTGCAGCTAAAACAATCGGGGAGTTTAAATACAAAACAAAAATGGAGAGGAAAGAAATCATTTCTGAACTTCAAAACGAAATAGAAATTTATGAAGCATTGAAAGACTTGCAAGGCAGGGTCTTGCCTCGATTACACTTTGAGGCTTATTTAGATCGTACAAGGTACTCTCTGATAATGGATGGACTAGACGCCGACCCACTATGGACAGGACATCCAACGGAAGATCAAAAAAGAGCAATTCTTGCTGTTCTGCATCAGATCCACGAGAGGGGGATTTTACACGGTGACATTAGGAAAGAGAACATTTTATTAGACCGGAAGGACAAAAAGAGAGTCTACTTCATTGATTTTGCACTTTCATCAGTGTGTGATGTGCAGAAGGAATTCCAGGGAGAAATGGAGGAGCTCAGATCACTTCTAGAAATGGATCAGGAGCCGAAGTCTTTCAAGACCTTGCACAAACACAAGAAGAATAAAGAATGAAAATGCAAAGTGCACTTGTGGTATAACATTTTTTGCTAAACATGCTTCTGGTCTTGTTGTATTTTTTTGAGAAATTAAATTCATGTTTTTAGGAAAACTATGGTCTGCTTGCTTTTAATGTTTTCGGGTAAAGAGTGCATTTGGGAGATGTAAAATGTAGATGTTTTTTTGTAATGCTTTAATCNATGAATTAAGATAGTTCAGTGTTTTGCAAATAAACAAATTAAATAGAATAATTAAAGAAAAAAATCAAAGTACAAATTATTAATTTATTTGTGATCTCAAATATTTTAAGAACATACAAATGTATAGATCCTGATATATGACCCTTTACAAATCAGCAAATAAATATCATTATTCGCTAATTTGTATAAAGGTGTTCTATACATTCATTTCTGTATTAATCAGTTTCCTATAATAAGAAATATAGTAAAAAAAAATTCTTTAAATTATCAGATGCTAAAGTTACCTTCTTTGCTTGAAAATATTTCTTGACCATATCTATTGTATCCTACAGGTTGTGGAATGGCTCTTGCAGGGGTTGCCTTTAATTTAATAAGTAATAATAAAAATGATCACTTTTATTCTAAATATTTACATAATTTAAAAAATGTTGCATACCCTTGGTGTCTGAACTGGTTCAGGTTGATTTCTGTTCCCACCTTCTTCTCTTGCTTTAATAGATTGTAGTAATGGAAAAATGCTCTTGGCAAAATTCTAAAAATTAATTATTATTAATTAATTAGATCTGTAAAAAACTTTAAATAAATTGTCTGAATAAGTTACTATTATTTTCATTTTCAAATTGTTTAAAATACATGTTTATTCATTGACTTGACATTGGCATTTGATTCTTTAGACAGACACCTTTTTTGGAGGCAGCTTTTGAAGATTGGTTTGAGTTATAAATTTGTAAATTTTTTGATTCAGTTATATACTAATACAGTAATACAGAGGCATATGTGTCTGGTAAACGGGATACATCTGATCTTTTTTTCACATTAAAAGGAGTGAAACAGGGTTGTGTCTTGAGCCCAATATTGTTCAATTTATATCTAAATCTACTTGTAAGAAAATTTAGTGACTCCAAATTAGTGTGGGCATTGATCTTCTGGGAACAGAGGTGAAAATCTTGACATACACAAATGATTTGGTTGTTATGGCAGACTCACCTATGGGTCTGCAGAGACTGATTGACTTTCTGGGATATACACTACAGGAGTTAAAACTTTCTGTTAATATTTATAAATCTAAAATAATGGTATTCTGAAATGGAGAAAAACATTTTAAAAATGAAAATTGTTTATACAAAATTGTAAAATAGTAGTTGATGAGTATAAGTATTTGGGTGTATTTTTCCAGTCTAATGGATGTTTTTTAAAGCATTTAAAGTATATTCATAGTAAAGTGAATATTGGAACAGGCAAGATTATTAAGGCATGTGTATCTGGAAGATTGTTATGCTGGAAAGATAAATTAAAATTATTCAAGTCATTTATTCAGTGAGTAGTGTTATTTGGGTCAGAGATTTGGGGCTTTGATTGGAGAGAGAGATAATAATTTACAAATTAATTTTATTAAATGTTTATAATCTTTAAAAAGATGGATTCCATTGTATATTATACAGTATATTTGGAGTACCAAAGGATTCCTCTTTATTTTAATACAATAAAAGATAATTTAAGATAGTTACACAAACAGTCAGTTAGTAAACTTACAGAGTCCGCTAAATTATATTTAATCTCTCAAAGAGTAGTGTGGAAAGATCAAATTGTGTCCTTGTTGCAAAATTTTGGCTATTGAAATGATCCTATAATATTAAACGAAACTGATGTCTCTGGTATTTTAATGAGATTGGCAAATAATTATGTAAATGAGTTTAAAAGTAGAGCTGCTAAATATAATAAGTGGTATTTGGATATTTTTAATGAATGGGGGCTCGATAACCTATTTGAATACAGAAAGACCATTTTGCATTATACAATCAGTATTATGTGTGTGATGTATTATATTTAGAAGAATGATGGCTCTGTGTTTGGATTATTGTGAATTCTGTTGCACTCATGTTAATTTTGATGTTTTTCATGTAGTAACTGAACATAAGGCTCTGACATCTGTCAGACAAAAATGTTTTGGTGAAGATTATTTATCCGTTTAATCATATAAGCAATTTTTACAAGATTATAATAAATACGATTGTATTTATAGTTTTATCATTAAGATAAATGGCTAAAGGAATCTAATTTGTTTAGTCTAAGATATATTTTTCATAAGTTTAACCACCAGGCAATGTGAATATAGTATATTAGTGTATTAGTGGATGATTTAGTGCAGGGGTGTCCAGCCCGCGAGCCGCATGCGGCCCAAGGCACATTCCAACGCAACCCAATAAACGTGTAAAAAAAACTGACAAACTTTTTAATTTAATTTATTTATTTCAATGGCATAAACTAAAAAAAAGAAGTTTCACAAAGCCGTAAACCTTTATATATATATTTTATTTTTGAGTAGAAAGAAAATATCTTCAAATACTTGGAAATGTGTGAATGAGGAAGGAATAATAAATAAAGCTAAAGTTGAGACTCAAAGAATTATAGACCCAAATTCAGGAAAAGAAGAGGAAGGCCAACGGATAAAAAGTAGTGAAGATGGTTAAATAGACTTTCTGTTATGCAAATATAAATCCATAATTTTTCAACCTTCCTCACTTTTTTATCTTTTGTCCTTTCTCTCCTTTCCCTGAATTTGGGTCTATTATCCTTTGAGTCCCAACTCCAGCTTTATTTAGTATTCCTTCCAGCATTGCATGATTTGGCTACTTTGCACTAAAGTTGTCTGCCCTTTTCTAATTTGGCGTAAAAAAAGTGTCTGTAAAAGTAATTTTTTAAAATATACTTTTTCGTGATAAAGATTTAATACTTATTACTATAATCTAGACATTGGTCCACAAGTATATTATATATACTTGTGGCCCAAAACTCCATGACATATTCCTATGTGGCCCAGAGAAACAAAAAGGTTGGACATCCCTGATTTAGTGCTTGACAGTTGGCAGTATTTATGGTCAGTGCTTTTGGGCATATTATAATTAATACAGGTAACCCCCATATAACACGGCACTTCTATAGCATGGATTCACTCTAACACGGTTCGCAAATTGGAAACATTCCCCGTATAACACAGTGTTTTTATAGCACGGATTCACTCTGACACGGTTCGAGAATTGGGTAAAACCCTCGTACAACAGAAAATGTAATAAATTTTTACATACTTAAGTACTAATAGTTCACGAAAATAATAATTTTTGTGAACTATTAGTACTTAAGCATGTAAATTTTCTCTTCTCGCCTTCTGTCGATACACGTGGTCCTTCTCGAAACTTGTTTCAATGTTGCCAGATCACGACGCTTCTGCTTCTGGTGTTGCCGAATGTTTTTTCCTTATTCCATACTTGCTTTATTCTTCATAAGTGCTTAGCACCATATAAGGAAATTTATAAAGACCTTTTAACTAAAAGCAAGCAATCTAAAATTACATACATTATGCAAAAGGTAAAGCATGGATCTGAAGATAATGCAGAAAAATGCTCAGAGGATAAGGATAACTTGCCAAAAAGAAAACGCTCTCTGTTAATTAATAATGTTTTTAATGATGACGAAGAAACCATTGTTTAATTTATATTAATATGTATCACTTAAAAAA
>NW_019384697.1:360777-402846 GCF_000671375.1 Centruroides sculpturatus | reverse complement strand
ATTCGCCATTTCGTGGTGGTGCAATTCCCCGATTTTCCCTATGCTAGACTGATTTTCATTTCAGTGTTGACGTATTTACCGAGCCGCGACATTGTATATTCGTTAAAACAAAGATTTTTATTGAATATATTTATTTTTTCTGTTTATTATTATTGGGTATGATACATTTACATTAAATTAATATTAAAATACTAAACACTTAGGTACCCACAAGTCAAGTTATTAAACTTAATAGTCCAATAAATGGTGTCCGAATCCATAGTGCCAATAAATGTATCCCGTATCAGATTGCTCAGGAAAACACTTTACGATGCAGTAACACTTCCGGCGATCACAAATTATCGTTAGTGAGACAAATCTACGGGTGTGACTATGCAGACGCGAGCAAGCGAATTTTCCGAGCAAATGAGAATATGTGGCGAGAAGAGGCAAGATGTGATAAATATCAAAATCCATCAGATATGTGCGAGAACCAGAAATTCGCTCTTGCCAGCGTTATTTCTCGCTTCTTGTTTGTGCATGGTTTTCCTTTGCGAAAAGTAAATCGCTCACTCTATATTCGCATCTGCATAGTCGCACCCTACTTCTCGTCAGCCAGACGATATCTATCTCTTCTTAGCCACCTTCAATTTTCCCGCTCAAACTGACCTTATATATGGGCTACAACAACCTGTGGTCGACCAATCAGTGTCTCCGCTTGTCTGTAGCTCTACGTTGGGTTAATGTATCCTTTCAACTATGGAAAGTTCGATGGATGAACTTTGTGAGTTAGACAATGATTGGGAGAGAAGTGCAAATGTAAAAAGGAGCATCATATTTGGTTGTATTCTGAAATTCTCAATGAAAGAAAACAAAAATGTAAACAATTAAAGATGGTCTTTAAGCCTCTGTTTTAAAAGTCTCATAGTGGCACCAACGTAAATGAGATCTGAATTAAAATGGTGTCACTTAAAAGAATAGAATACACTCCTGTACTATTGTTATGGTTTCTTCTTATTATTTGGTAGAATTCTATAAATCGTTGGATTACAATGATAAATTATTCTTGTGAGCTAATTTTTTAATCTTCGAGTGTAGGAAAGGTTATTAAAGATGGATCCTTTTTTCCGAAAAATGTACGATATCCGAAACTAAAATTTTTTAATAAAAACATTTCACTTTATGATAAAATACATTTTAAAAATTAAATTCATATGTATTTTGCATTATNAAAATCTATCAACGCGCGTTTGAGTGTGTTCGCCTATGTAGAACTCTTGGTTCTTTAAAACGCGCGTTTAAAAACGCCTAGTGTGTACACAGCCTTACTGACTACCTAGTTACGTATAAATACAGACGATAACTTAACAACACTGAGCGGCAGTTGCGATTAATAGTCCCGCTCGGGCGGAGTATTTTTTTCCATAAAAATCTAGTTCGATAGTTTGATAATTCGGCAGATCGTCTGGCTTTAAAACTATTTTTGATTGGTCCCACATCTTCCTAATTTTTAAGCACGTAGAAATGACCAAAAAAGTGAGAAAAGTGAGAAAATGACCTGAAAAGTGAGAAAAGTGAGAAAATGACTTGAAAAGTGAGAAAAGTGAGGATACTTCAGAAAAGTGAGTACAAGTGAGAAAAGTGAGCGACTCCGAGGCCAGTTTGTTCTTTATACATTTCAACAGTTTGAACAAATGCAATGAAACTTTTTAGAAACCAGTCAATGGCTACTTTTGGATAAATTAACTTCAACCCTCTATTGCAACATATCCTCCTTTCTATCTGACCATCAGGATATTGGCATTCAAATAAGAAAATTACTTAATATGATATTACAAGTGAGCACAAAATATGTTTTTAGGGATTTTAAAAGATGGAAAGTTTAAATATTTATTCCATTTTTTGCAAAATTTTATTGGTCAATTGATTATTATTTTGTATTCAGCTACAAATGGTACATTAGAGTTAACATTAGAAAAAATTTGCATGTTTTGAGTTATATTCTTCTATGGGATAAAGTCAATGACTATTTTCTATTGAAAAACATCAATTCCTGTCTATCTGACCATTGAAATTGTACCATTCCATACCATCAAAGTATCACATTCTTAGTAAACACAAAACATGTAATCAGATTTTCCAGAGTACTGAGCACAAATCTTTGTTCCATTTGCCTCCAAATCTAATTGTTCATTTGTTTTTACCTTTGTTAAATAAATTTAAATAAGATCAATTTGTTTTTTCTTCATTAATGTAGATTTTGTCATTTTTACTGTTTTGTTACATTTTCCTTTGTTCTTATTAAAATTTAACACTTTGTGATAAACATGATAATTATAGGATAAAACAATCAAATTCTTAATATGATTTTCATTTTAATGTTTGTTGTTCTTACTTTTTGTCCAGGTAGCACAAGGCATATCTGCTATATTATATAAAAACTTAATATGAAATACTAATATTCTCAGATCTCTCTAATTTCAAATTTAATTAAAATTAAATAGCATTTTCATTACTGTAAGTATTAATTAGTGAAAAAAAGCATTTAGTGTTGAACATAAAATAATGTTGTACAAATAACTGCATTAACATTTAATAAATTTTGTAGTAGGTTCTTTATTATTAGAAATGTCAATTTTACACAGATAATTATAGAACATTAACTATGTATGATTTTTGTGTACATACATATAAAAAATAAATATTTTTTAACTGCATAGTTACCAACAGTCTTTAAAATACTGCAAATGTGCATTAAGATAATAAATGTAAAAATCAATCAAATCTCATTTATAAATGCAAGAGAGAGATAGCATGACTTAAACTGTCTTTTAGTGCTTTGGAAATCATTCTCTAGTACTTATTGGACAGGTACTGAATGTATTTCATATGAAAGAAATATTAAATAAATCCAGAATTGATTAAGATATTAATTTTATGTTTCAATAATAAATTATATCATATAAATCAAAATTCTATCAAATCAAGAAACCTTTAAATCCAGCAACAATTTTTTTAATGAATGAATGTTTTTGATTCCTAAATGGCAATCTTCATGCTCTAGAGCTGAAGTAGTTTAAAAATATAAACATACATATGCATATACTAAAACAAAAATAAATACCCATGTTAGAAAGATATCAAAATTAATATTTAAAAGGTAAAATAAATAAATTGCAAAAATTAACAATTTTTGCAATTTATTATAAAGTTTTTATATTTGTAAATAAAATTAAAATTTATTCACATGCATCTTACTTTTCCAGTACTTTGAAGAATAGTAGTTCTTGTCCTCCATTGTCTCTCTCTACTGAGAATGTCTTTTGTTACATCAACATCATATTCTAATATACGTTGAAAATCAGTTATTCCAAGACCAATATCATCATCTCCTTTAATAGTTAAACGTTTTTTTGCCAATCTTTTTGCTTTTATAGCTGCAATTTTTTCTACTGACATTGCTTCAGATAGTGACCTGGTTAAAATAAATTAATATTAATTAAGCATTTGTTAGGGTATTATAAAATATAGTCTTTATAAACATAAAGTAATTTAATATTTATTTTATTATTATTTAATTATTTTAAATCCTTGAAATTTTCAATTGTCAATCATTTGATAAATATAAGAATATATATAAAATTAATATCAATTTAATTGATATATATATCACTATGTGAAAATAATATTTTGTAATTCTGCAAAATTAAAGATTTAATTATAGTTAAATAAATAATCTAAATTTTAAAATAATACTAAAACAATTCAAACAAACAATACTGTTATTTTTATGGAATTTTATCTTATAACCATTTATATATTTATAACCATTTATAGTTATATTTATATAAGTATAAAAGTTTTAGTTAGTTCCTTTTCTACAAATTCAATGCATGATAAAACATTTAAATATTTAAAAGTAGCAAAACTAAACAGAGACATATTTCTAGATTTCTATTTGTTTTAATTAAGAAAAATGGATATTATAAAATTAATTACCTGTGTACAAATATATCAGTAAACATCAAAACAACAAAGTAATTTAAATGCTTATTGCTTTTGATTTCTTTAATAGCTTATCTTCAGAGAACAGAAAGATTATTATTCTTCTTTCTATTATTTTTTATTATTATTACAGTAGAGCATCAATTATCCAAAAGAATTCCAGTCGGCAAATTTAAATTTTCGCCAGTGCTGTGGCACTGCAATCTTTGGTTATGTCTTGGGCTACTCAAATATTTTACGTTTTTGATACTAAATTAACATCTGAAGTATAATTTTTTATTGTTTTTATATTTTTCAATATATTTATTTTGTTTGTACAAAATAAAAAAATAATTTTTAACGATACAGTAGTCTTTGTTAGGCTTAACATCGACGAAAATTCAATGCAAAGCGACACGCAACGGAGAAAAATTTCAACATGGAATAGGTTAATATATTTTTTCGTACATAATCGGTTATCCGAAATATTGATTTTCCGAACAACAGCAGTCCCCAATTGATTCGGATAATTGACGCTCTACTGTATTATAAAATTGAAAGTACAGTCAAACTCAATTACAACAAGCATTAGGGCAAAATTTCCTCATTATGTCTGTGAAGAGCAGTGATGAAACTAGGGAGAAAATGGGTGGCTGCTTGAGCATAAACATGTAGGGGGGTGCCCCACGGACAGCAAAATTTGTAGCTATACCACTGATCAGTAAAATCTGTCTTTTAATTTTTAATTCTAAATAAGTAAGTTAATTAAAAAAAAAAAGTAAATACATTATATAACTGTTAATAAAAAACACAGTATAAACTACAATATAATTAATATAAACAATTTACTTTTTCGTAATTAAAGATAATACTAATTAATAATATGCTCAGTTTCAGTTAGTCTTTTTATCTACAAATCTTAAAATTGATGATTGCTTTATTTTTCCATAATGTTGATGCTTTCAAAGATGATAAAGAAAACTTTCTACACATTTCAACATTTCATACCATGTTCTAACTTGCAAATAATTTCTACTTTTTTCATAAACCAAGAAAAATTTTCTTTTCTTCATAGACATTTTTCTCATCTAATAATCATAGTGATGATTAGATAAATTGGCAGAGTAGAGCCAGAAGCAAGTCAAGAGAGGGATGATCTCCAAAAAGAAAGATAAGTGATAAATAGGCACATGCAGGTCAAAGAACTAATTATCCAGCAGTCATAAAACTAAGTAACTCTTTCGTTTTATCTCTTTGAAGAATTTGATATCATATTTCTTACTACTAGAACAATTAAGAATGTTCATGTGTTTGCACACATGAACATTCTTAATTGCTAGCTATTAAAAATTTGCTTGGTATATCCTTAGAATATGCTAATTACAACCGTGAGAAAATGTATGGAAATACACGTAAATTAAAACTGTTACAGTGTTTTGCTCATTATAACTGTAAACTCGTTATATCTGTGTTCATTATAACGAAGTTTGACTGTATTTTAATCTATATATATATATATAAAATTGCTTATCCTGACTGACTGAATGACTCACTCACTGATTCATCATCACCCAGAGCAGACCGCTTAACCTAAAGAGGTGAAATTTGGTACACAGTTAGGGTACATCATGAAAACACACACTAAGAAGGGATTTTTTGAAATTTCCCAGCGGGGGGAGAGGGAGAGGATTAAGGCTTAACCAGAAGAACGGCTTCTACTGTACTATTTTAGATGTGATTTTTTGTTTTTATCTGCGTTTTAGTAGAGTATGCCATAAGAATGCACACTAAAAAGGGATTTTTCGAAATTTCCCCGTGGGGAAAGAGGGAGGGGATTCAGTCTTCATCAAGTACTTAGGTGTATTAAATTAATAACATTTCAAACATTGTTATAAATATTTTTATCTACTTCAATTTTAAAAATGTTCAAACCATTTTAAATTCAAATTTGTTATTGCATATTGGTTCGATTATAGAACAATTGTAAACATTCCAGAAAATTGATCAAATTGAAAATAGTTCATTTGATTCTCGGCAATTCTCATCATTCTCGTCGGTAGGTGTTATATAACAATTACTATGGTTGTTGAAATACTGAATATAAATGGGGTTTGTTTGCAAAATCCTCGCGGGCAATGTTGCGAGTAACAGCTAGTAATAAAATAAAACCACAAAAAATTTAACATGACCTCAAAATATGTAGGCTGCTTCTTTTCCAACCTCCGATGGACCATAAAACAAAGACAAATGTAAATAACAAAATGAATTTATTACCAAAAGTTAGGTACAAACATGGTTACTTTTCGACATAATCAATGTGAAGATTGAGGAAGAGCTTTGAAAACCCTTCTTTGTAGAATGTTGCCACCAGTGACTTGAGATGGGCCCTAATGTTGCTTTGAAGATCATCATTAGTCTCAAACCTTTGCCCTTTTAGTCACATTTTCAGTTCAGGAAAGAGGTGAAAGTCTCTCGGCACTAAATCAAGACTATATGCTGGGTGTTTAAAGATGGTGAAGATTTCCATCCAGCTTGTAACGTTTTAATGTGTGAAGACTTACATCTCTTTCCTGAACTGAAAACGTGACCAGGAGGGAAGAGGTTTGAGAATAATGATGATCTTCAAAGCAATGTTAGGGCCCATCTCAAGTCATTGGCAACAACATTCTACGAAGAAAGGATTTCAAAGCTCATCCACAGATAGACAAACACCTCAAGCTTCATGGTGATTATGTTGAAAAGTAACCATGTTTGTACCTAACTTATGGTAATAAATTCATTTTGTTATTTACACTTTTTTTTGTTTTATGGACCATCAAAGGGTGAAAAAGAAACAGCCCTTGTAATACCAAAAATAAATTTTATTTACCTGATCTGTTCAGTTGTAACTGATGCTTCTTTAGGGGCATCTAAGCGAGCAGCCAATTGTTGTTTAGCTCTTTGAACTTGTCCTTCCTATTTTAATAAAATATATTAAATCTTTATTTAATTTTTTAAAAACATTAAAATTAATATTTAGAACAATTTTCCTAAATATATATTATAATGTTATATTATTGTACTTTTAATTTGAATTTCACAACAATATTTGAATAATTAATTAGATTAATTTATACTGTATTTACACAGATTGTCCAGCATGTTGGTCTATCCAGGGAGACCAGAAAACCAGATATTTCCACATGGTAAAAACCAGCATGCCAATTTAAGTGAGGTTATAGATCACTATTCATAGAACGCATTAAACAAACAAGAGTTAAATCAGTAAAAATGAATGCATTTTAATTCTAAAACTGTAAAACTGTCAGCATTACATCAAAAACTATGATTGTATGTTTAACTTCTTCATTTTGTCTTCTTTCTAACAATGTAAAATACTCATGAAATTCTGAGTGCACTTTTCTATGTTTATTTTATGTTAATTCGATTCAAAAACAGAAAAATAAACATATTAAATTTAAGAAACTTGCAGTAAATTATCTCAACTTACATGGAGTAACATCTCCTTTGTGCAAAATTTGAGAGGAAGGTGTTATTTTTAACATTGAGGTGAATGGTCAGTGCAGCCCACACTGACTGACTTATCTACCTACTACTACTACTACTACTACGACTACTACTACTACGACACTAATTATTTTATTGTCTTATACATGAAAACTTCTTCCTGATTTTAAGTCAGTCAAATTACAATGATATTATATATTACTATACTGGAAAGAATTTTTTTTTAAATATTTGTTTAACAACTAGTTTTGTTAGATCTGATTAATTTTCTATTTTAGTTACAGTTTAACTGGCATGCCAGTAATCCTGGTGTTTTCTGGCATGCTGGTCTGCCCCATTTATATGTGGCATGCCAGTCATTCCACGAAAATATGGTATTATATGCATAAATATTTTACATGCCATATTTTATAATCATGTATCCATTTGTCCAAATAATGAACAATTGGAAGTGACAATGTTCCTTATTTAAAACAAAAATTCTACCTGATTTTTGAGAACACTTTATATTAACAATTTAATGTTAAAAGTAATTACTGTTACTATTATAATTTTCAAAATATACTTTATCAATTTCCTTGATTAAACTCCAGGTAATAAAGATGCTATTAAAAATAAATTCCAGATAACTGCACCATACAGAATAATGTAGTTTAGAGTCACAGGTAAAGAGTTTAAAGTTCATTTTCTTCAAATTTTTTGAAGTCAGAGAACACTTTAAATTGGTTAACTATGAAAACAATTATTTCAAGTGTTGTATCTGTAACCCATAAATACAATCAATAAATAGTTTGACAGTTCTGAAAATGTACAGATAATCGAGATATTTCTTTCCATTTTTACCTATTTGTCTCCTACTGCAAGGCAATAAACTTCAGCCTTGAAATAAAACTCAAAGGATATGTTCATTTTAAAAATACACCCCGAGATTTAATCAAAGAAATATGATATACAATTTCATCTACATTAAAATAATTTTAATTCTATTCAGAATAATTCTGTCATTTTTGTTATATATCAACTGAAATCAAAATATAAATTAAAAAATAATCAATTCATTAAACTTTTGTCAAAAATATTTTTGGCAAGATTATTATTTACAAGCACAAATTATATACTAAAAAATTTATCTATATTTATTTTCAAAAAATAATTCCATTAAGTTTTGTAAGGAAAAGAAAAAAATTCACAAAATGTTATTAACATAAAATTTATTTTAATATTTATGTACATTTAAATGAAAGTATAATCATTTTACTTTCTAATGAAACAAACTATTTTAACAGTTTTAATAGTTTCATGCTTATTTGAACTAATTGATTTACATGAAAAAAATCTATTATAACTCAATAAGCATATAATCAATCTTAATGAAATGGTAAAGAAAAAACATGTAACTTACTTCCAATCTTGGTTTCTTAGAAATTTCATGTTGTGGTTCTTCTATTACATGTTTAACTGAATATTAAAAATAATATAATTATTGTTAATTTTCATATATTTTAAACAGTTTACATATTTGACTTTATTATAATAATGATTTTCTCAAATTCTAAAATTAGTAAATTATTTTATGTTTTTTCATATATCATATTCCAAAAGTTTTAAATAAGACAAGTTAAGTCTCAAAATTATAATAACGCATTGAAATATTAGAAATATAATTGTGAGATTTATCAATTTTTTTTTTAATTATTTTTAACATGAAATTGTACTTTCTAAACTCATATATGGACACATTATTGACACAGATAGAATTTTCAAGTTATGCAATTAATTATAAACTTCTGATTGTTAAAAAGTAAAACAAATGTTACATTACAAAATCAGAGAATAAATTTAGATCTATACTAGGATCACATTCCTTGTTTCCAATGCCAGCAAACTGAGCTGATTAAGATTTATGATTAAATCTAGAGTTTATTTAGTATGTTTCAAAATAGAAGCAATGATATCTGATTTAGTGGCTGATTTTGGAAACTCAGTTCCTTTCAAAGTTTGCTTCAGAACAACTTATTACAATTCATATGTAAAAGTCTTTGAGATTGCTCAGTGTTGCCAGTCAGTTACATGTACAAATCTATATACAGTAAAACCTGTCTATGGCGACCACCCACAATTCCTTCAAAAAATGGTCTTTTAGACAGGTGGTTTTCCAATATAGGTGGTGCTGTAATACCGTATTTCTGTACGTATTTTGCGCACTTTTTAGCCATTTTTACTAAGCAAAACTCGAGGTGAGCAAAAATAAGCGAATTTTTTCAACGATAGGGCTATATTCGTATTGTATTTTATTTTAAAGATTAATACAATAGTCACATTTTCTCGATTATAATGCACACTTTCTTTTTTCTGACTTAATTAATTCGACTCGGTTCTTTTCGTTCGCTCCTCAGTTACGTGTATTACGTCATCAATATACAAGCGCGTTGTATTTCTACATCACTTTGGTTTTGGTATTCGCTAGTTTAATCGTGTTTTAACTTTAAAAATACTGTATTTTTTAATATTTAATATTTTCTTAAGTACAGTACAATAAGAAAAATGATTAAATAATAATAAAACGATTTTATTATTTTTTCTCATTGTACGATTTCATTACATTCCGCGATTGTCATTGCGGAATCAAAAAAGGAAGGTTGCCTGTAAAACTGAGTTTTGCATTAATGCGTTTATCGTTTTTTGAATATTTTGCGTACGAAAATGACTTGGATATTATTTTCCTTAAAATATCGGGGAAATATGGTAGGTTGATATAGAAACTATTTATCGCACATGTACTGTACATGAACTTCAAAATAAATAAATAGATAGGTAAATAAAAATATATTTTATCAAACGATGAGATCAGCCGATTAATTGTATAGTGTACAATATTTTATACCCCCAAGGAAAATACTGTAGGTCTACGGTAAAATAAATTTCGTTTTCCACAGTTAAACTTCGCTGCCAATTGCTGTTGTGATAACTTTAATATGATCTTCTAACGACAGCACTTTGCATTTCTTTCGTTTTTCGGACATTTTCCAACAAACTGAAATGAATTTTCTTTGTTGCTAGACTAATTTATTAACACCTGCACCTAATTTCAAGGGTAGGAAAAGTGCCCGGAATGGGTTCGAATGAGAGTTTAGACTAATTCATTATATTGGGAGATGGAAACGTTGTTGGGATGGGTTCTTACAATAGTTTAGACCAGATACATTCGCGAAAGTGGTCGCTTATTACAGGTGTTATATGTTGTTTCGGACCAAAAATCTATGCCCGCAGTCGCGTTACACAGGTGGTCGTTTAATACAGGTAACTTATACAAAGACTCTATGGATAAACTATTCCGTGCCGGAAATTTTTGCCCGTTTTGACAGGTGCCCGTCGAATGCAGGTGGTCGCCTAAGCAGTTTTTACTGTATATATAAAAATGGACGTGTGTGTCCCTATATTTCACTTTTCAGCCAAAACTACACATCGCACATGAATGGTGTTTGTATGTGGTAGTAGCCCAAAGTCTCCATTCGTGCAATATGGTGGTTGCGTCTCGATAGCTATAAGGATGCGGGAGATATGGGCTTGAAAGTAGTTGAAAGTGGAAGATTTTCTATTTCGATTTTTAAAATTTTCGAATTTGAATTGGTTCAATTATAGAATAATTGTAAACGTTCCAGAAAATTGATCAAATTGAAAATAGTTTGTTTGACTGGACGTAAAAATTCTCTAATTAGTCTGGAAATGGGGGACCTAATTCTTGCATTCTGTGAAAACGGGTAAGATTGGCTATAATGTAATTATCTTAATCTTCACTATCATCACTTTTTGCCCACAAATAAAAACCCAGCGGAGTGGGTCCTTGCAGCTAGTATACAAATAAATATATAGCTGTTAAGTTAGAGTTTAAACTCAATTGCCATATAAAATTGTTTAAAACTCAAGGAATGTCAAGCAAAAATTGAGTAACATGTTTGATCATGCTTGTAAACTGAACTGCTGTGTATGTTTTGTAAGCACCCAAAATTCCGGCTTAAGTTTATGGCAGATTTTCCATGATATTCCTGAAGGACACAATCTGATCAGGATTCCAAATAGTTTAGAACATTTATCAACCAGGACATGATATCCATACCAAATTTGGTCAAAATCAATCAAGCAGTTTCAGGGAAGTGTACTTAAATCCAATCATATTAAAACGTAAAAAAATGAGCTTTGCTCATTCAGCTAAAAAATACAATACTTATGTAATCACTGAGATTATAAAATTGATGCAAGAAATTTTTTACTAGAAAATTGAATTATAAATAACATAATTACATTAGACATATAAAGGCACTATTATGAGATATTTTATTAATAATTTTTATCAATGTACAATCCTTTGTATTCAAGCCACATTTCATTAATTATCACTCTCTTCACAAATTAGGCAAGTGTATCAATAATAATAATATTGCAATGACTCTTACCTTGTGTTGGAATTTCTATGGGTGCACTTTTGTCAATATTAGCAGATGTTGCAGTTTCGCCATTTAAATATGCCAATATGTCCTATTAATATTTTAAAAAGTAATCATTTTATATTCAAATAAATTATTGATAGAATAAATAATCTAAAATTCAAAAGAATCAGTTTTATTCCTTTTTTTAACATTTTTAAGTTTGCAAGATTATAAAATAGAAAGCTTCTATTTATAAATATAGTACACACTCACTAATCCAAACTAAATTATTGTACAAGATTGCTTGGTTTAGTCAGAAGTTCAGATTAATGGAGTTGGGTACATAAAGAAAAAGTCAAAAAGAATTACAAATACATATATATATAAAAAATATTTTTAAGTATTTGGCACATATATTTATGTTGAAATGTATAGTTTATATTAATTCTATAAACTAGCAATTTATAAAAAAGTAATTGAGTTTTTTTTTATTTTTGGCTGGAACATTTAGCAGAAGTTTGAACAGTTAATATCAGCAATATGTAATTGGTTGTGTACTGAATAAACCAATACACAAATATTTTTTAAATTTACAATACCACTGACTTTAAATACTTCAAGATATCATCTAATGAGGGTGGTGTTCAGGATATCAGCATGCATGTCTTCTTCAGATGCGTAACAAGACAGGGTGGTGGTTACACATCCGAAGAAGACATACATGCTGATCTCTTGAACACCACCCTCGTTGGATGGGTATGACTATGTGATAACACCAGAGCCCATGAGGCACTGGAAATTTTTAAGGCAGAAGCAAAGGAGAATTGTATAAACTTTAGGGAGGAAAAATGTATTTCATATCCTTAGCAGGTATTTTTTTCTAACAAAATTTCTTACAAATGTAAGACTTTGTGTGCATGATCTGTTTATGTTGTATAATTAAAGTTTTTTTAAAAAATTTTTCAATATTCTACAAAAAGAACGCACATTGAATAATTTTTGAATTTGAAATTTTGTTAAACATTCCACAAAAAAAAAATGCAGTTGGAACTCATATTTAAGTTCATTTTGGACTCTTACTTTTATAAGAAAATCTGAAGATGATCCAAAGAAAAAGAAAGATCAAAAATGATAGTCCATTTTCTACAAAAAGGACTTATTGGATTTAAACAAGGGTTCTAAAATACAGGTGTGTAATGAAAATGTAAGTTTAAAAGAAAAAAATAAAGTAATATGAGAAAACAGTGTGAGCAGTACCCAGGGCTGTGGAGTCGCTTAAAAATCTACCGACTCCAACTCCGACTTTTCCTTACCATCCAACTCCAACCAGGGACGGACATGTTACCAAAAGAGACCCGGAAATTCTGATGTCTTCACATGACCTCAGAATAAAATATTCAATAAATAGAGTTGTAATAAAGATAGAGCATAGAAACTTTTTATTCCAAAGCTAAAAGACTTCTCTAAGTAATATATAAATATGTATTCGATAATTTTTACTTTTCNAAAGAGACCCGGAAATTCTGATGTCTTCACATGACCTCAGAATAAAATATTCAATAAATAGAGTTGTAATAAAGATAGAGCATAGAAACTTTTTATTCCAAAGCTAAAAGACTTCTCTAAGTAATATATAAATATGTATTCGATAATTTTTACTTTTACGGCTATTATATATAACAGAGGAAAAGTGTAGCGCTCAGTCAAAAAATGATCCCCCCCTAATTTTTACATTTTTGGACTCAGCACACCTTGAAATTTCGAGATATACAAAAGATTTGAGGTTTTTTTCTATATGTGTGGATTTCAGACTGTGTATGTGGGGCATGGTTTTATTCACCTTGTTTGAAGCCTAATAATTTCTCTGGTCAGTGTGTTCAGAATCAGAGTCAGATGGTTTAACACAGGAGTTAATTATTAAGCATCAAAGTGGTTGAACTAAATTGTGTCCCTATATACATTCTAACATCTTAGGCGAGAACTTCTTAGCGGGTTTTACTGTACAAAGATGTATAAAATGACAAAAAAGCTTACTTTGAGGGTAGAGACGAGTTTTATTTTATTATTATTATTTTTTTAATTTTGAATGCTAGTAACAAATAAAATATTCATTAAAAGATATGACACATGACCACTTTTATGTCTTTACCCTGTCGTTCTTTAATTAAGAACCAAAATTTAATAATATTAATGCCCCTTTATATGCAAGCGACAGTGCCGCATTTCGTCTCTTAAACTTTACCCATTCTGAGATATTGTTTAATATCTCGGAACAGAAAATAAAGAAATTAAACACCAACACACACACTCGCGTGAATTTTTCCCCTTTTATTGACTTTTTTTGAGGATTTCGGGAGGTCTCCAAATGTGTAGATTTGCAAAAGAAACTTGGAGGGTCAAATTTGACACAATTCCAATACTTTTCCGTTTTATATACTTTACAAGTTGGGAAGTAAAAAGGAGTCGGAGTCAGCGGATTTTTTGACGACTCCGACTCCGGCTAAAACACCAAAACTCCGACTCCACAGCCCTGGCTGTACCACATAATTTCAATTCATTCCAGTCAATATATCTATATTTTAAACAACATTAAAAATATCTACGTGAGCAATCAATAATCATTAATTTTTATTTAAAACTAATAAAAAATGTTGGAAAAGTACTAAATATTTTCAAATTAAAACAATTATAACTTAAACCTAACCACCAAAAAATCATCATCATATGTTGAAAATCATCTATATTATTGAAAACTCATACAATTCCAAACACCTTTCATAATAATAATAATATACTTTATGAATCTTAAATTGCAGATCTTAAACTTTACAGTTATCTATTTCCCAATATTCAAATAATTTCCATAAGGCAATTTTTCAATTCTTCATGAAATAATTTATTGTTTAGTACCAAATTGCAGATCTTAAACTTTACAGTTATCAATAAAAATAAAAACCATTTATCTATCCAGCAAAATTCTTTAATAACTTAAAAACGTTTTCAAACGCATTAAGCGTTCATCCTCAGTTAATTCTATAAATTCGAAATATGAAATTCGAAAAATTACGCAACGGGAATTCCAATTAACGGTTATGTAAAAAAATAAAAAATAAAAATAAAAATGTAACGTGTTACAAACGAAAGTGCTATATATAAATTTTCGTGTACTTAATAAACAATAATGATAATAACAAATAAACAAATAAATAAAATATCTATCATCGATCATCCTAAGCCTGATTAAGCCTTTTATATAGATTATGCCAATTCGTCGCAAAAAGATTTCCAAGCGGACGAAAGCCCGTCGGCATCTCTATAGTTGATACACTGTGCTGTCTTCTGTGCCCTGTGGATTTCCAGCTTTTCGAGATGTTTTATCGCGTGTTTAGATGTAGTGGCTTTTATTATAGAGGCCTGGTCCCAGAAAACAGTAATGCCTTGTTGTTTAGCATAAGTGGCAAGGATCGTGCTGTCAATTGTTTTGTTCACTGAAAGCTTATGTTCATGGATTCTTTTTTTCAAATTCCTCAATGTTGCGCCTATATATACTAAGTTAGAGTTGAACCTGCTGTTTCTTAGCGGTATCGAGTATATTCCTGTTAAGGAGTTGCTTTCATAATCCCCCTTGTCATTCCTTAACATTCTGTATATAGTGGGATTTCGTCGATAAACTATCTGCAAGTTCTTACTTTTGGTAACCTTCTTAATAATCGGTTTAAGGAAGGGTATATAATCGAGGACCATTTTTTCTTTTTGGTGGTTTTGCTTTTGCCTCCTTGCAAGATTATTATCTTTCTTAATGAGAGCCTCTATTCTTCTTCTCCCGTAGCCATGCTGCATGGCAGTTCTTCGTATATATTGTATCTCCTTAACAGTATCGCAAACATTTGTGCAATGGGTGTGCGCTCTCCTTATCCAAGATCGAAATACCGCCATTTTAATATGCTCCGGATCCGCCGAATTCTTAGGAATAATGATGGGTATAGATGTCGGTTTACGATAAATATTGGTTCGGATTTCCCCTTTTATGCATGTTATCGTCAGATCTAAGAAATTAACGCTACTACTCCCTTGTGCTTTAATGCGTTTGAAAACGTTTTTAAGTTATTAAAGAATTTTGCTGGATAGTTAAATGGTTTTTATTTTTATTGTATTAATTTTTATTATTCATGTCAAAAACTGTAAAAATCAGTCATAACTTGAAGTAGGGTTATTTCTTTAGGGTTGTGGAGTTAATTTATAGTAACTAGAGACACACAAAACACCTTATGTACTTTTCCAGCAACTTAAACTTTAACATAATTTATAGTTCAGGTTTAATGAATTCTGGTAAAATTTTTATTTGCTTTATCATGTTAAAATTAATGTGACAATGGCATTTTCCAGGAAAATGGCAAAATCTGCTTTAATGTGAGAATTTGCTTTATTGGTATTCACTTTAAGGCAAGTTGACTGTAATTTTATTCACAAAAACAATTTGACTATCAGCAGTGGGAACCTCGATACAAAAGTACTGTACATGTGAAGTAAGATAAAGGGCTGCGGTGACAAATCACGGACTGGTGAGATGGCGCCACTCCTCTATGAGTTTCCCGGGAATCCCGGATAGAAAAACGGGAACTGGGTTTTTCCCAGAGAGAATTCTGGGTATTGTTGCTTCTTCTTCTTGTCGGGTGATCGCTGCCATGAGCACGTGTAGCTCTCTTTCAAGTGTACTCGAGGATTGTTGTAAATAAATGTTGTTTTAGTTTAAAACGTGGTCGTGGACTTAACTAATTCACGTTTACAGCCTTCTGATAAAGACAGTCTTTGTGGAGATGTAAATGGATGGAAAAAGACGGCCAGGTTTCGTCTAAACGATGGCGGCCATCCATTACCTCCAGTGGTGACCCGAACGTGATTCGACGTGAATTCGAACACCAAAGAAAGAACAAGACCTTTACTAGTNATGGTCCTCGATTATATACCCTTCCTTAAACCGATTATTAAGAAGATTACCAAAAGTAAGAACTTACAGATAGTTTATCGGCGTAATCCCACTATATACAAAATGTTAAGGAATGACAAGGGGGATTATGAAAGCAACTCCTTAACAGGAATATACTCGATACCGCTAAGAGACAGCAGGTTCAACTCTAACTTAGTATATATAGGCGCAACATTGAGGAATTTGAAAAAAAGAATCCATGAACATAAGCTTTCAGTGAACAAAACAATTGACAGCACGATCCTTGCCACTTATGCTAAACAACAAGGCATTACTGTTTTCTGGGACCAGGCCTCTATAATAAAAGCCACTACATCTAAACACGCGATAAAACATCTCGAAAAGCTGGAAATCCACAGGGCACAGAAGACGGCACAGTGTATCAACTATAGAGATGCCGACGGGCTTTCGTCCGCTTGGAAATCTTTTTGCGACGAATTGGCATAATCTATATAAAAGGCTTAATCAGGCTTAGGATGATCGATGATAGATATTTTATTTATTTGTTTATTTGTTATTATTATTATTGTTTATTAAGTACACGAAAATTTATATATAGCACTTTCGTTTGTAACACGTTACATTTTTATTTTTATTTTTTTACATAACCGTTAATTGGAATTCCCGTTGCGTAATTTTTCGAATTTCATATTTCGAATTTATAGAATTAACTGAGGATGAACGCTTAATGCGTTTGAAAACATTTTTAAGTTATTAAAGAATTTTGCTGGATAGATAAATGGTTTTTATTTTTATTGATTTTATTCTCCAGTAAGCAAGTATACTTTTACAGTTATCTATTTCCCAATATTCAAATAATTTCCATAAGGCAATTTTTCAATTCTTCATGAAATAATTTATTGTTTAGTACCAAATTATCAGACATTAATTCACTTTAGACGGCAACTGTATAGATTAATGTGCATTATTTATGAACTTACTATAGTCAATTCATTATAATATAAATGATCAGAATCAATTTGCAACACATTAACTTACTTACAAATGCATCTTAGACAACCTATTTTATATTAATTTGATATGTTATCTGTTCAACTAAAAACAGACTTTTTAAAGACATTTTTGATAAATGGGCAATAATTGCAACAATTGATGCAGTTATTATCTATCTTTTTAACAGTGTATAAATTCATTAAATTTTTAAAATATTGAATAAAATGACAATACAAGTAGTTTTATTGACTGACTGATTAATATTTTTATTATAATTCAACACACTACAGAATATTTTCTGCCATTTTACTAAACAAAATTAAAACTAAAGATAACATCATTGCTATTTTGATTTACCTGATTCATTCTTTAAACTTTATGTTGTTGAAATCCATTTTATATTAATTAAAGTAACTTTCATATAAAATCTGAATTATCACTGTGAGATCAGCCGGGGTTACGGAGTAGGTAGCACTCGTGTAACACTTAATCGGCGCTAGTCGGTAAGACTAGTTCTCTAGGTTGCAGATCACTAGATCTGATCTCAAATATTTCATAGGAGAGCGTAAACAAAGATGATCTGAACGGCGAAGTTCAGACGTTCGTCAGGTTCCCGACACCAGTTAATCAATTTCTCAATGCGCGGATTAACACGCGTATGCAATCTGATTCGGAATAAATTGAGGAGACATTCTGATTAAATAAAACATAAGTATAATTTAATAAATCTCAAACAAACGAATACAGATAACCAAATACAACGATTATACGACAAGCTATAGACTACGACTGAATCTATGCTAATGCGCGTTCGAGAGAGAGCTCACAAATGATTCTAAACATACGACCTGTTAGTTGTCGTCTTCTTCGTTTCTGTAGATATAGGACACCTGGTAGATAGAGTTCATATTACTTTCGTATGGGAGATCAATTCGTGCACAAATATAAAAATATCACTTCTTCTAAGTGTAGACTCGGGACTTAGTCTATCGGACTCCGTTATGGGCGTTGGCCATCAGGAGGGAACGTATGTGGAGTTTGTATGCTTCGGATCTGTCGAAGAACTCGTCGCTGAACTCCTCGAATTCTGACTAATTTCTCCTTTTATCTCAAAATTTCGTCCAATCATCGTTCAGTAACTCTTTCGTGAGAACGGATGAAAGGGGGATGAATGAGGGGTTACCATTTCCCATCTGAGCGAGATTTTTAACGGATAAGGGAAAAACAGCGGATGTTCTCTTCTGTGGGAAGGAAGTGTCATCTGTCATCTATTTTTCCCACGTCTAAAACACTAGTTTTTTCACACAAAATGAAGTAATATTTTGTCGATAAATTTAAACATATTAGTAAAAATTCACAAATTAGACCCAGGGCCTTTCGGATCTCACATCACCAAATAACTTTCAAGTTAGAAGAAAGCATTAAAATAAATGTTACATAACATTTTCTAAATGGTAATTGCATGAATAAACAGAATCACAGCATCCTTTTAGACAATCTATTACAATTCAACAGTTCTTATCATATAAGGAGACTAATCTTTCATTGAATGAAGTATAATTAGTTTAGTACATATTGTAGTTTGTTGTCATCTCTCTAATGTAATGAATCTATATCTTGATTATGTAACCACTGAAGATTTTATAAAAACTTGCATTTCTGTCTCCCTAAATAAGTTATTTTGAAAACAACATCCAATTAATTGCTTTCTTATAATTTATCATTTTACAAGAGACTCACAACTTCACTAGAATTCTTTATTTAATTCATAACATGTATTTAAAACAATATTGCGTAAATTAATACAGAAACAATTATTCTTATTTTGCTATAGTATACAGTTAAAAACATTTTGGTCTTGGTGCAGATGGAACATACTTATGGAGTCTACATGCTACTTCTCATGCATTTTGCCTCATTTCCAAATCACACCTAAATTCAAACTTTCCAGCAAATAAAAGTAAAAAAATATAAAGATCGAACGTTTTCGGCCACTAAATTTATCGGCCTTCCTCGGGAAATACAAACTGGAAAAACCGTTCTATAAATAGAAACATAGCTGCCTTGTAAATTTTAAAAGAACAAAAACGGCTGTGACGTATTGTGTATGACGTATATTATAAGTCTAGATAGTGTTTCCATGCCAATGATACATGAATGACATCCATGTTGATGCAGTTTCCACTCTTGTTTGCCTTGTAGATCTCCACTGCTTCTAAAATTTTAATACTTTGCCTGGTCCCAACAGGGGGAAACCCCCAGACCGCTGGCATACCATGCTAAAGCCATATTGATGTTACCTTTTAGCACGTCATATTTGTGTTCTTTTAGTCTGGCTTGCAGCGATCTGTATATGGATCCTATATAAGCTAGCAATCTGTCAAACCTCTCTCCATATAGGGGGATGTAGTAAATCCCAGAAACCAGAGCATCCTCAGTGTAGTCCTTTGCATTTGAGAGAAGGCGGAAAACGGTGGGTTTCCTTCTATAGGTAAGGAGTACGTTTAAATTATTTGCAATCCTATATATGCGATGTAGTGTTGGTTTGTAGTCTAAGATCACCCAATCTGCTTCTGCTTTGTTAACATTGTTAGATGACTGAGTTAGATATTTGGATGCCAGATTGTCGATAAACATGTGACCATATCCATGGTTGGATCCTACTTGTTTGAGATGTTCCAGTTCCTTGTTGGTATCCAACAAATGTTACATAGTGTACACACAATGTCAGCTCTCGGATGCCACATATATAACAAAACTACAAAGTCATGTCAGTAAGTTCACACGCACTGGTCTTGCAAACACACTTGGCCTGAGACATGCGGTGGTCAGCTCTCCAGACACTCCACGCCTGTTCACCTTTGCTAAAATGCATAAACCCGGTCAACAATTACGTCTGGTAATCAATAAAGCCAGATTCCCAACATTCGTATCGGAACAACAGATACATCACATGTTAAGACACCACCTGCATTTGTACACATACACGATCTCAGATTCAGATGCCCTTCTCTCCAAACTGGCGGCTATTAGTTTAAATGGAGACAAACACCTTGCAGTCTTCGATTTTATTTCCATGTTTCTGTCTATACAATTGGAACCTTGCTTCCGTGCATTGAGAGATTACTTTCTAAGCTCTATCCCTGATGCACAATTGTACGACTCACAGATATTAGAGCTTACTCACTTATTATGCTATTCGTCCTGTTTCCGTCTTAACAAACATACCTACATCCAAAAACATGGAGTACCCATGGGTAGCCCCTTCAGGGGATCTCTGTGAATTGGTCCTACGACAATTGGAGGAGTGGTCATTAAAAAACATCAAGCATAACATCCTTCTGTACACCTGATATGTCGATGACATTTTAATTGTATGGAGAAAACATCTTGATATTGGGGAGGTGTTAAAAGTGTTTAATAATAACAGCTACGAATTAACACTAAAGTTGGATCAGGAGAGCTGTAATAGCATTAATTTCTTAGACATCAGGATTCAAGTAGCTGATAGCAAATTCGTCACAACAATTTACCACAAGGCTTCTTCCACCCCCTATTCATACCTTCCAATTCAGTGGACTCATGGTCATATAAGACATCCGCATTCCGTACACTTGTGGCCAGAGCCTACTCCCATTCTACACATTTGTCGGATACCAACAAGGAACTGGAACATCTCAAACAAGTAGAATCCAACCATGGATATGGCCACATGTTTATCGACAATCTGGCATCCAAATATCTAACTCAGTCATCTAACAATGTTAACAAAGCAGAAGCAAATCGGGTGATCTTAGACTACAAACTGACGCTACATCACATATATAGAAGGATTGCAAATAATTTAAATGTACTCCTTACCTATAGAAGGAAACCCACCATTTTCCGCCTTCTCTCAAATGCAAAGGACGACACTGAGGAAGCTCTAGTTTCTGGGATTTACTACATCCCCCTATATGATGAGAGGTTTGACAGATTGCTAGCTTATATAGGATCCATGTACAGATTGCTGCAAGCCAGACTAAAAGAACACAAATATGACGTGCTAAAAGATAACATCAATATGGCTTTAGTATGGTATGCCAGCGATCTGGGGGTTTCCCCCTGTTGGGACCAGGCCAAGCTAGTACACAAGGTCTTCGACAGGCAAAGTATTAAAATTTTAGAAGCAGTGGAGATCTACAATGCAAGCAAGAGTGGAAACTGCATCAACACGGATGTCATTCATGTATCATCGGCATGGAAACACTATCTAGACTTATAATATACGTCATACACGATACGTCACAGCCGTTTTCGTTTTTTTAAAATTTACAAGGCAGCTATGTTTCTATTTATAGAACGGTTTTTCCAGTTTGTATTTCCTGAGGAAGGCCGATAAATTTAGTGGCCGAAAACATTCGATCTTTATATTTTTTTACTTTTATTTGCTGGAAAGTTTGAATTTACGTGTGATTTGCGAATATTTGGTTCCAGTTTATGGTGAGGTATTTATTTTGTTTCCTCATAATGTAAAATCATTTCACAGTAGTGTTTGTGAATATAAGACATTAACACAGTGTCTTACCAATTAGTAGATTGCAGAATGTTGGTTCTATTATACTGTAAATGTCACATATTTCCTCATGATTTGTGCAGATTGCATTTTTAATTTTCATATAAACACTACAAAGAAGCTAAGGCACCATAGATTATGAACATACTTGTGCAATGCTGGAAATATCTTTGTGCCTGGATAAATGTTAAAAGTGAACACCTTGTATATTTTTCCTTTGATAGGAAAGTAGGATGGTAGGATCTTATCTTGGTAGGAATTTATCCAGTAGGATTCTGTCCATTAAGATTTTGTCTAGTAGGATTCTGTGATATGCCAATTGAAGCAATTAATGATTGATATCGATGCATATGTTACTGTGAAAGACCGAAATTAGAGAATGTCGATATTCTCCGGTGAATGTCGACACATACAAAATACGTCGGTGAAAGTCCGAATATTTGGTTATATTATTATACATTCGAATAATCGCCGGTGTATGTCGACAAGCACAGATAAGCTTTGGTAGAGGTCGAAACGACACTCGAGAAACCGATGTCGACAGAGGCGACAATCTGTCACCAAATCCTTTGTGGGTAGCTGGAGGTAGGAAAAGGTCTTTTGATCCCGAGAGGTGGGGATCGATTTGTCAGGTCGAGTGGCAAAGGATGAGAGGGATCGTCGGTAAGGCGTCGGCAATATCTGAACAAAAGACACCATTAACAGATCAGTTTGTAATCACGTAATAACGTAATCAGTTCGTAATTTGTAAAGAAAAGTTACTTTCCATAGATGAGATTTCTTCTCAAGAAATATCACTGAGAGAAGCAGCTGTAGCTAATTCAAACAGTGGAGGGCAAGGCTATACCTGCTGTCATTGTAAAAAAAGTGTTCCACGAATAAATGCAGTTGCAAAAGCAAGGGACTCTTGTGCAATTCAAAGTACCATAACAGTTTGAATTGTTGCAATAAATAAGATTAATCACATAATTTATGTGTAAGTTTATTATTGTATTATTTTCTTTAATGATTAAGAATGTACTGTTTGTTTTAGGTTCAACAATTTATTTAAATATGCTGTTACTTAATTAAGCTTTCTCCTATTTTCACATATTAAAATGTTGCATTTTTGTCTTAACGTAATAAAATATTTTTATTCAACATTCACCATCAGCGCATGATGAATGGCGACATTTGCCGATGTAAGTGAGAAATAATGATATTTAGCAAATATTTCGTACATACACAAAACGACTGTGTGCATGTTGACATTCACCAGAGAATGTTGACATTCGCCAGATATCGGTCATTCACAGTAACACATACATTAAATTAAAATAATTTTTAGCATAAATATTTTTTCTGATCTGTATCATTTGTTCTAGAATTAAGTATTTTATTGCTCAATAAAATGATAGTCTGTCTTTTGTGTCATATGTTTTAACACTTTACATGAACTTCACATTATTGTGAAGTTCACACTTAACTGAGCCAAAATGTGTTAGTGTGTTAGTCCCAATATGTCCTAATTTATTCAGAATCCACTTTATATGCAAAATGATTATGTTCACAGAAAATTAATATTTTGAACAACTGTTTAAAAAAGCAAATTATAACCGAAAGTTATTCATTTTCTGTTTAAAAATATAATGTCTTAATAAGATTAACTCTTCTTCTTCCAACTCCATATCATTATAATTAGACTTCTAATTACAAATAAAAAATCATAAAAATTCATTATATCAAAATTAACTAGAAAGCTTATTTTTTATGAAAATAATTTTAAAAATTCTTGTATACTTTTCTACTCAAAATCAAATTACTTCTATCATTCATAAAATAAATTAAAAAATAGAAACAAAACTTAATTATTGAAGTTTAAATATTCTAAAATCAAAAATAATGATACTAATTGATAATCAAAGAATTGGTGAATGTAATTAACATAATTACAATTATAAGCAATTTAAATTATAATTTACCTTTCTGTCAGGACGTCTTACTACGGGAATATTTTCTGCCTAATAAAGTTAGTTTTAATCAGAAAATTAATATATTATATATTATATTTAAAATTTTTAAAAGATTTAATAATAATAGAAATTTTTCTCACTGGAAATACAATTTAAATACTTACTGCTGCTTGGCGTACATATACAGGATGGGAGAGATGAACATTTTTTAACAAAAATAACAAACATTCTAAAGTATAATATTCTTTTGGAGTTCCGTCCTTCCCAGAACTGTAAAAAAATTGTATAATTTCAGTATATATTTCATAATAATTTCAATTTTCATTACTTAAATGGAACTATTTTTCAAATAATAATTTTAAACAGGAAATTAAAAGAAAGAAAAATAAAGCTTTTATCAGGAAAAGTTTATCATTTGGTTTACTTATTTACATTTATTTTACATTTTGTAAGTAATTCTGTGTAGCAGTGGTATCCAAACTTTTCAATTGACAGTTAAATTGTCCATAAGTTGCAAGTATACCACAAATATTTTGTACAGTTGATCCAGCCTATAACACTGTTGATAATTCCGTTTTATATGAATTCCATGTTGTATGAGTCACTTAGATTTTACAAATATGTGTGTGCCGGGCTATGAACAGCTCACATATTTGTAAAATCTAGGGGACTCGTACAACATGGAATTCATATAAAACAGAATAATCAACAGTGTTATAGGGGGATCAACTGTATATTCCATGTACATGAAAAGTACACCTATTTTTATCTTTATAATGATGTGTCAAATATGTCTGTCAGTCAATTAACATGTATTGAAAGCCAAATTTGGCTGAAAATTGTTTGGAAAGCACTGCTGTTCAGCATACTATTACATCAAAACCAAACTGACTATGCCCCATTAAGAGTGAAATAACTATACAAACACTTTATGAAATACATATAAATACATTACAATACCTCATTTGTAATCACCATGAAGTAAATTTCTATGTCTACAAGAGGAGGCTCAGAAACATATTTCACAGATTTTGTTTAGCATTTGCATGGTTATTCTGAGACATAAATATATTCCTATAAAGACCTGCATTTTATTCAAAGAAAACTGCAATTTTAGGTCATGATAATGGATCACTTATATTGGGGAAAACAACAAATAATTTTCATATATGTATATTACATTTGTAAACTGATAGTTTTTGAGAAATTTAGTATTTTTTGATTTCAACTAAAACTTGAGACTTTGAAGTGATTTGATAGTGGCAAGTGGTCAGAGTTGTTGCAAGAGGAAGAATCTGTGCAGTGATGTCCACAGATTCTATACTCATGTATTCCTGTTCATTACCTTCCTTGTTTATAAGTATACTAGCTGCAAGGACCCGCTTCGCTGGGTTTTTATTTGTATGCAATATAGTATGTAATATATAAAAGACTGTTTTTCTAAGTAATCTGGAATCTAGCTGCAAGGACCCGCTTCGCTGGGCAAAAAGTAACTATAGTGAAGATTAAGATAATTACATTATAGCCAATCTTACCTGTTTTCACAGAATGCAAAAATTAGGTCCCCCGTTTCCAGACTAATTAGAGACCTGGTCCCGATTCTATTTCTGAATGTCTCCTGTTCATGTCCAGTCAAACGAACTATTTTCAACGTTTCTGGAACGTTTACAATCGTTCTATAATCAAATAAATATTCGAATTTTATGTTGAATTCAAATTCAAACATTGTTCGAATTAAATTTGAACAAATTTGAACATAAAATTCACGTGTGATGTGTAGTTTTCGCTGAAAAGTGAAATATAGGGACACACACGTCCATTTTTATATATATATATAAGTTGATGGAAAATAATGTTAGCTCAAGTATAGATCCCATGGATAAGTGTTCTATCTCTTGCAACAACTACCACTTGCCAACCATCAAACATTTAAAGTATTTCAAGTTTTGATTAAAATGCCTCAATGTCCTTGACTTACTATAATATATAAATTTTCGTCTACAAGTTTGTATTTTCTAATATCACTATTTATTATACTGGTTTTACAGATAATGCTACAGAGTTTCACAGAAAACAATCTTTGTTTTATTTAATATACAGTGGTGCCTCGTATAACGTACGCCTCGAATAACGGACGTTGCGAATAACGGACTTTCTGTTTGACCGTTACGTGACTCGAGCAACGGACTTGCTGCAAGCAAACAACGGACTTTCCGTTCGGCAGTTACGTGAGACGCACAATGGACTTTTTTCGAACAAGTGCGAATGATGTTTCCACTCTTTTGCCGTTGCCAATGACAATTTGCTATTTTTAGGATATATTAGTATTATTAGAATGTATTATTAGTATATCTGAAGTAGAAATGTAATGTAATATATGTTGATGATTTAAATAAACATTAAAATTAAATGTAATGTAATATATGTTGACGATTCAAATAAACGAAATGTAATTGTGTAGATGCCGAGGTGGCGGGACGAAAAGAGGTTGTAAAAAACAAACGGAGCGAGAGTAGCACGTAGAAGTGTTTAGTGATCTTAATTAATAAAGAATTATTCGTATCATATAATCTGGCAAGTTAAGTCATTTATAATGCATCATGGCTTCTAAAAAAACAGAAAGGTGATTTCAATTGAAATAAAGCAAGAAATCATCAGGAGTAAAAGTTGACAAAAACTTTCTTGTCGAATGGGGAGAGGTTTAGGAGTTTACCAACACTCATTATCCAAACAGAGCTGAGGCCAACAGGATCAATGATCTCTACGATGACATCTTTGTCCGTCATTTCCGACAGGTGTTAAAGAAGAAAGAGAAACAGACCACTTTGGTCATGTTTTTCAAGAAGCCAGCGGGCAAAAAACAAAGGATGGAACAAGAGGAGTTGACCCCGCAAGCTCTGGTAGCCTCTCCTGAATCTGAATCCGATTAAAAAACACCCGCTGCAATGTGTACAAAGTCTGTATCTGTATGAATGCGTGAAGAAAGTGTTCCTCCACCTCCTCCTCACAACATCTGACTACCCGGCATAATTGGTGTCTGCTCCATTTTCATTTTTTATGGTACAGTACGGTTATTTTATGCTGCGGAACGTATTATATGTTTTAACATGTATTTCTATGAAAAAATGCGTTTCGTATAACGGACGTTTCACTTAACGGACGTGCACCTGGAACGGATTAAGTACGTTGTACGAGGTACCACTGTACCTGGACACATACATAATATTGCATTTCGGATTCTTTTGTCCCTCTTCAGCAGGTTTTACAAATGTAAAAAACCAGATATTATGTAAAACATTAATATAATAATTTGGTTTTAATACAGGCTTAAGTTTACAGTATTATTGTTGTAGTTAGTCAAAATTGAATGCCTGGTGGAGTTAAAAATGAAAGAAGAAAGTTTGAAAATTGTAAGAATTTTATTAATGTAGATAAATAAGTTTGTTGGGAAATGTAAAATGTAATTTTAAAATTATTTCATTGTTTTAATAGAATGTACTACAAAAATACCTGCTGAAGAGGGACAAAAGGATCCGAAATGCAATATTATGTATGTGTCCAGGTATATTAAATAAAACAAAAATTGTTTTCTGTGACTCTGTAGCATTATCTGTAAAACCAGTATAATAAGTACTGATATTAGAAAATACGTACTTGCAGACGAAAATTTATATATTATATTTCAAGTTTTGGTTGAAATCAAAAAATGCTAATTTTCTCAAAAACTATCAGTTTTCAAATGTAATATATATATGAAAATTATTTATTTTTTCAATATATTTCAATCCTCAAATCTAGAAGTGATCTATCATCATGATCTAAAATCATATTTTATTGAATGAAAAACAGAAGTGGAATCTATGACTTTACAGGAGATACTTTTTAGTGCTCCAGTATAGCTATGCAAAGACTGATCCAAATCTATGAATCAGTCTTTTAAAAGACTGATTGATAGATTTTTTTTTTTGATTTTAAAATATTTAAAATCAAAAAATAAAAAAGATTCCAAATTAAAACTGCAGTAACAGCACAATAAAAAAAAAACTGAATATTTAGATAAATGACAAAAATTAGTTAAGGACAAACAAGCTAAATTCTGAGTCGATCTAAGAGTATTGTAGATGAAAATAATACATAGAGAGAGTAACCCATTGAAATACCTATAACATAAGAACTGATCAAAATAATTAATTTCTTCACATGTACACTAATAACATAGTTATACTTAAAGGACAATCACACTGCAGGTCATAGGTTGGCACACAGATATCCTTTATTTTATATTTGTTTTCTCCAATATAGAATAAATGATATCAGTGTGTCAACCAACAATCTGTGGTGAAATTGTCCTTTAAATATAACCATGTTGTTATTGTACATATGAAGAAATAAACTATAGGACAAAAAGCTTTACCATATAAAATAATTTATATGAGCAGAAAATTTAGGGAAACTGAATCTTATTCATTTACGATTATGATTATCTTTATGCTTATTTATTGTGTTTTTACTAGCTGTTAAGACAAAATGATGTGAACCAAAACCAAAAATAATATTCATCTTTCAAGTAAACTGGTAGAAAAATGGCATTTTGTTAACTCAAGAGAATGTACATTTTGCATGACAATAGTATTGTGTTTTAAATTAGTCTTCGATAAAAAAAAAATCCTTGACTTATAATGAACTTAGAAAACTATACAATTTACTGACAATACATATTTCACATAAAGATTTGCACAGAACATAATTAAAAGGAGATCAAGATATTTCTAGTCAGTTCTTGCAACAACTCTGACCACTTGCCACTATCAGTTCTAGTGAAATCACAAATTATGAGTTCAAGTCCACCTCTGGACAGATTCTTTTCTTACAGAACTTTCTAAATTAATTAATAAATATTAATTAAATATTTCTAGTCATTTTTTTAGATACAAAATATTTCGTAAACTTCTTCACTTTCCTTCCGTCTTTTGTGTCATCCGCAGTCCAGAACAAATTTATATGCGGAGACGACCTTTCCTTAGAGGCTACTGCTTTGCAACAATATGCAACTGGAACAGCGTCTCCTGGAGATTAGCCAAATTCACAATAAAATGCATTAAACGAAGTAAATATTAAAAAACTTGACAGACAGTGTTTAAATTTTAAAATACAAAAATGTTTTGTATTTTAAAAATTAAACACCGTCTGCCAAGTTTTTTTTAATATTTACTTCATTTAATCAGGGATGCACAACCTTTTCTGAAGAAGGGCCAGGTTTATTGACCAAGCAGACAGACTGCCAAAGATTAATGTGATGGCTGAGAGTGAATGCTGGCAGCAATCTTCTTGATATCTAGCTTAATGATAGATGTTGAAATGACCAGCAGATTTTCCAAATTCTCATTGTTAACCTGTTCTGTGTTTTGTACTTGTTTAAATTCATAAGTGAAAATGCTTCTTCACACACATACATGCCAAACATGCTTGTACAAAATTGAACTTTGTCTTTCAATTTTGGAAATGATGTATCTGGCATTTCATTGTAGAATGTGAGATCAGAATTTTTAAACTGTGATTTCAGTTCATCACTGCACTGGATGTCTATCAACTCAAATTAAACATCTGGAGGGGCATCTTCCACTTTCACATCAAATGGTGTTGAAAAAAGCTGCAGATGGATCTTGTTTAAATTAACACTCAAAAAACCTTAACAGTCCAGTACTAAATATTTAATAGAAAACAAACATTTTCGACCGTACTTTCAGTCCTCTTCAAGTTTAAAAAACCAGTGAGATTCAAACAAGTAAATCTGAAGAACAAAAATTATAAAATTATTTTCAAAAATCTGGAACAGCACAAGCAGGTTTTTAAAACAATGGAACATTCAGCTTGCGTGTAAACAGTTACGCATGTGTTACCATAGTGAAGGAATGGTATATATAGTAGAAACATTGATATAACTACATACATATACCACTGAAAGGAGAGTGGGGGTGTGGTTTCTAACTGCTGGTGCAGGGGTTGCCAGTTCCTTCATAGCAGTACTTCTATGTGTGAGACATATTGATGGCATCCTTAGAGTTAATACAATTGGTATGTAATCCGGCTTTGTATATTTCCAGTGCCTCCAGGTTTTGAAGGTGTTTCACATGGTGAGACATCCTGATCAGTTTGGCCTCCTGTAGGTCAGCTCTTATGCCGAGGTCAGTGGCATAAGTGGATAGGGTGATGGTGTGCTTTTTATTATCGATATCATATTTGTGTTCCTGCACTCTTTTGTTAAAGGAGCATTTTGTGGACCCAATATATACCAACTCCCTATGGAATCTGTTGTCCCATAGAGGAACCATGTATACACCTGGCGCGTGTTTTTTATTGATCTTGTCCTTGCCATTGCAAAGTAGTCCGTATACAGTACTGGGCCTCCTGTATGCAATCTTTGCGTTGGTACAGGAGGCAATCTCTCTGTAAATGGAGTTGAATGTGGTGGTTGTACTCTACAACTGCCCACAACTGTGTGCTATTTAGGTTCACTGTGTGTGTTGAAAGTGTCACGTGTGGCTTTTTGTGTGGGGTAAGCATGGGCAATGTTGTATATCAGGTTCCCACTATATCTGCGCTGTATGGCTATGTCTGTATGCGTTTCAACTCTGCTTCGGTGTCTTCAAATCTGATGTGGTGTGGACTCTTTTTGTCAGGGCACAGAAGGCAGCGATCTTGTAAGTGTAAGAGTCCACAGAGTTGGCTGGGATGAACAATGGCCTATAGCATGATTTGTAATGGACCTTTGTTATTACCCTGGTGCCATCAAGTTGAAGGTTGATGTCCAGGAAATGTGCTGCTGTGTTGCTCTTCTGATCCAATTTGATGGTGAGGCCATATGGATTGTCATTCATTGAACTTATGAAACGGTTTATATTCGGTTCAATTTCCTTCGGATAAAGATGTCATCAACATACCTCTTGTATATGAGAATGTTGGAAATGAACAGCAGTATGATTTTTTCTTCAAGCTGCCTGATCACCAACTTGCATAAATTCCCTGAGAGGGGGCTGCCCATAGGAACACTACTTTTTGTAGGTAAGTGTTGTTGTTAAAGCAGAAAAAGGAGATGTAGCAAAGAATGTGCACCAGCTCCAAAATCTGTTTACGATGTGCCATGGCCCCAGAGTAGCTTAGTAATAGATCCCTAATTGCACAGAAGCATAGTTGTATATTGATTGATGGATATAACAATACAAAGTCAAGGACAATTATGCACGCATCTTCTGTTATGTTAAGCAGCTGCAAGATATCTATTAATTCAGTGGAGTTCTTGACTATCCATGGATAATTGTTCAAGCTATCATATATCCGTTTGTGTACAACAGCATCCAATAAGCAGGGGATCTGGCCTTATCAAGAACAGGTCTCAGGGATGGTAATTCTTTGTATGTTTTAGCAAACGCAAATAGCCAGGAAGTGTCAGGCGAGACAACCACTCCCTGTTTAACTTCCATTTTCTAGTGAAGGGAGTTTGCTTAAACCCTTTCACTCATGCTTGTAACGTATGTACACATCTTCTATGCTTGTAATGTATGTACGTACACATCCTCAATATGTTCACAGTCAGTGTCCACAATGCATGTCTGCATTAACAAATTATAAGTGTCCTACTTCAATAAGACAAGAGCAGGGCTTATTAATACAATTCTAATTTTACTTTGTTTAATCACAAAATATTATCAAATGCACGCATTAAGGAGTAGTAAGGGTTAAGGCAAACAACCATGTTTGCCTTAATACATGATGAATGAAAAACAAAACCAAAACATTATAGTGTGTGTGGCCAAAAAAAGTTTATTTTTAATGATTCAGAATGTGCTAATATTCATTAAAAATAACAATTTAACTAATATAAAATAACTACATTTATAATCATTGCTAAGTGACCTGTATTTCATTAATGTTTTTATTAATAACGAGAGACTATTTTCTGCGAACAAATGAGATGCAACATGGTTTTTAATTGATGACTGTAGGATTAAACCAATAAACAAAGGGGAATGTGTCTTAATTTGTTTACAGTAGGTGCCAACTTATGATAAATAGGCTGTAGACCTATAATGACAGCATGAAGTATACACGGTTCACAGAAGTTATTGCAAAAACGCAAAGAATCCTTCGTTCACGCATATAGGACGACCTACGTTTTTGAAGCAGTGAAAAATAAATAAAACCTTGTCTTATATGCAAGTAATACGGTAAATAAATTAGTGATAAATATTACTACAAGATGAATATGCAAATATAATACTTTTACAAAATACTTGTTCTGAATTTTCTGATAATACTTTTAGTATTTAAAAAATATAATTTGACAAATTCTATCAGAAAAGCTTTAAAATATATATGCTTCTTTTGTTTTTAATTTTAAATGTACCTATTTATTTTAGTCAAAAATAAAAAATAATTTAATGTTAAAAAAATTTTAAGTTTTTCATTCATTAAATTTTAATTTTTTTATTGGTCTATTCCACTGTTTCAATGTCAAGTTGTGAATTAATTATAAAATATTTAAAAATGATAGAATATTATCCTGTTTAACTATGTAAGATAATGATGATATATGATATACAATATGAAGTATACAAAATGAAGTATTTTACACGACATTCAACAAAAATTGCAAAATAAAAATAATTTTATTTTTAATCAAAAAATCTCCTATGCTTAAATAAAATGACAATTATTAGGCTGCAATTTGAAAAAACTGTAGATCTATAAATTCCCACTGTTGTCCTTCTGTCTGTCTTTCCTTAATCTCGAGAATGGAGTTAGATAGATGGAATCCAAGACCAGATATAGAAACCTTAGAAGAGGAGGCCCCGATTAACCATATATGTACTTCTTACGATGCAAATTGAAAGTCATGTTATTTCAATTCAAAACTTTTCCCTAGTAAGCAGTTAATAGATGACTAGCATGACTCTATTGTTAAAGGAAAAGTATGATGTTCAGGGGCAAGCCACTATTAATAATTTAAGGTGAAGAGTAGTGATACCTCGATTTTTGTCGATAATCCGTCTGAAAACAATTGGCAAAATCCGAAACCGATAAAAACTGAGGCAATTATGTAATATAATTGGTATAATATAACCTATTCAAAACTATCTCTTTTATTTAAAATTTAAACTTTAAATATATAAAACAAATAAAAATTTAATATTCAAACTTTAACACCCCTAAATTGTAATACAAAAACATGAAAATTTCACCATTTTCAGGGCATAGCCTATTTCTTGTCGGCTCAAAAATGTTACCTCCAGTGCTGAAAATTCTTTTACTTTCAATGGAAGATGCTGGGGCACTTAGATATTTCATAGCTATTTTGCTCAACTTAGAAAATAGCTCTTTTGAACTTCACCACAAAATTGGGTCACAATGTCTTTGTATAAGAGGTAAATGTAAATATTTTTCTAATTCTTGATCAAAACGTTTGTTCATTTATTTTGTTTTTTCTTCCTTTTTAAAAACACGTTCTTATTCATTCTTTTGTTCTTTGCCAGAAGCTAATTCATCAAATAAATTAGAAAAACTTAGAAATTATCCTCCATCTTGATCATCTCCAGAAGTAGAAGCTTCAGAATTTATTTATTCTTGAGATTTTGAATTATTAACATCGTCTAAGCCATCTATTGTCCATCTTTTTATTTCCTCTACTATATCTTTTTTTTTTTGAAATTTTATTTTGAATCTTGGATCTAATAAAGATGACAACCATAAAGACTTGTTTTCTATATATGCTGAAAATCTTTTTTTTATTGAATTTTCTAGTCTTTCTATTGTGGTATTAATGCCACTAAAGACACTACTGCTCTTTACTTTTGATGATAAGAATAATTTCAGAGTCTCTATTGTGTGAATTATTGAAGATGAGGGGTTTCTCCATTGTTGGCTTCCACAGTAATTTCTTTGAATGATTTTAAAAGTAGAACAATTTTTTTCAATGAGACCACTGATATGAGCTCAATGTAGGAATTTTATTATCTATAGCATATGTGACAAGGGCTTTTTGCTGTTCCAAGTTTCTTTGTAACATGTAGTATGTAGAATTCCAGCAAATAGGAACATCTTGAATTAATTTGTATTTGTGCAAACCTAACTTGTCTTGCAAATCATCTAATTTGCTTACAGCTACAGCAGAATGATTAAAATGTGTGGCAATATTTCTATTAACTATGATTATAGTTTTCACATCTTGTTGAGAAAATATACATTCATTTAGTGTCAGCCGCAGTATATGTGTAAAGCATGATATGATAATGCCTCTAAGTTACAATTCTTGATTCCAGCTATCATATTTGCTCCAGAATCTCTCAATACAGGTATACCTCGCCTTACGTCGGTAATTGGTTCCAGGAGAACGAGTTAAGTCGAAAAAAGACATAAGTCGAATTTACTTGTCTCCGAATCTACTTGCCACTAGGCTAAACCATAAATTACCAATTCCCATTCTGTATTTTATTTATTAATGCATTTTTAATAATATATGGTTAATAAGGATCTGTTTTAAGCTTACAAACAAATAAATTTTAGTTTTTAATATAGTACAGAAAAAAAGTAATTTAAATTTATGAATGCATGCACTGTAAATACAGTATAGGCCTATGCTTGTAAATGTATATATTATAATATGATTTTAGGTGCTTTAAACATTTTTCTAGTGATATTATGACTTCAATATTTGTGGCGGATAGACGTAAAGTCAAATAAAATGACTTAAACTTGATTTTTATTTTTCCATATATTTTTTGACAAATGACGTATAATCGGGAACGACGTAACTCGAAACGACGTAAGTCAAGGTATACCTGTACTAAAAATATCTTATGACTTTTGTGAACTTAAACTGTTCAAGAACAATGTTTGTCTGTTCACTGATTTGTATTGCTGTGTGGAAACCTTCAAAGGGAACAATTTGCAAAACAGCTCTTTCTTGCTGAAAATCATTCTTCAACCAGTGGGGCTGTTACATTTAAAAAAAGAAAATTATTTATAGTTGCTCTCCAAATATCAGCAGTTAAAGAAATATATTTTGCATCATCAATAATTTTCTGAATTTTTGACTGAACTTTTTTTAGTAATCTTTAAATCCTAAATCTGGTGCAACAGAGAGTAAGGCTGTATATCTACACTTATCCAACCAAATAATGAACTTCTTTGGATCGTTAATCATTTATATCCCACATTTTTTTCTTCTCTATTAACTGAATTAAAGTAGCTCATCTTTAAATATGAGTTTCCGTTGTTACCAATGAACATCCAGCTTCTTTTGTTTTGGAACTTTCTCTTTTCATCTTTTAAGTTTATTTTAAAAAGTTTTCACACTTTTTCAGATGATTTATCATGTTTTGGTGATCAGTTTTAACATTTTTTTCCACCTCTCGATATAGAAGACTGGCATAAATTCCATTTGAAAAACTTCTTGTTTTTATCTTTCTTAAAAAATTTTCAAGCAATACTGCAAGCCATGAGGTGTTTGGATTTGGCTATTAATTAAAATTAAAAAGTTTATTAAAATAATAATTTATCATTTTAATTTAATATATGAATCTGAAAAAAAATAAATAGCTTCATATTGAAAATTATTTTTATAACAAATTGTTATAAAATTATTTTTGTATGAAATTTCATATTTTTATTAAGAATAGAAAATTTCATGCAATAATAATCATAATATAATTAACTATTAACACAATAAATTATTAACACTACGTGATCAATTAATCAGTAATTGGTAATCGGCCATTTTGCTTATTGGTGCATCCTTAATTACATCACCATTTGCTAAATGAAAGTGACAAAATTGTACTTAACGACAGAAGTCATAATAATGATTTTATGATTATTGTTATCACTCCTATCACTAATGAACTATATAATAAAAATGTACATATTATGCTCCATTTAACTGTACTTGAACTGTGGTGGTTTCTTCTAAAATCTGAATTTTGCATTTATGCTCTAATTCTTTTCATTTCTAAAAAAGTCTTATAGGTAGTTATACAGATAGATTAATAAAGTGAATATTAGGTTTTTTTAAGTTCTAATAAAATAGTGTTAGAAAGCTGAAGCAGTTCTTAAATTATCAATAGTATAACAAAGATCAGAATCGCATCTTTGTAGCCAAATAATTATATCATCAAGAGACAAGAAAATGTATGATGTAATAAAACATCAAAAGAAATAACACTGAAGTGAGTCTATTTTGTAACATTTTTGAGCTTTTGACAATAGTTACTGCTTCTTTAATCCATACTCAGATTCTTTGCACACTGTATATCAAACACACCTTATTACTGAGAGACTTTGTTTATTACATTATTCCCGTATTGCTCCAATGTATACGACAGACTAGAAGAACTAAATAGAATTATTTGTGGCGTAGTAAACACTAGTATTGTGTTTTATTCCAAAGACACATGGCAAATTTTCCATCAAATTCCTTTATTAGTTGACTAATAAAGGAATTTGACTTCAAATTTAGTTGAATTTAGACTTCAAATCGACTAATAAAGGAATTTGACTTCAAATTAGTTGACTAATAAAGGAATTTGATGGAAAATTTGCCATGTGTCTTTGGAATAAAACACAATACTAGTGTTTACTACGCCACAAATATAAAACAGGACACGGTTTCAAAAAGAAAATCAATAAATAGAATTAGGAATATTGCTACAGTGTTGGGCTTTGAAACAAAAAGTCATTGAAGGATTAATTAGTTCTTACACAGATCCTAGAAAAAAAAAATGTAGTGTGATAGGAACAACAGTATCACTAAATTCACATGCAACAAAGATCTATCCAGTATAATGAAGGGATTGCGAAATACAAAAACACGACACTATTATACAAATGGGCTCCCACATATATAGCTTACTCAGGAATGACAAAGATTAGATCGAAAAGGAAGAGCAAGCAGGCATATACATGATACTGTACAGAATGACCAATTAGATCTTAACAAGAAATATATAGGTGTCACAACCAGAAACCTAAACAAAAGAATCAAGGAGCATAAGTACGACATAAACAAAGGACACTATTCAACAGCGTTATCGAGATTAGCACAAATGGATAGGTCCATAATCAAATGGGCAGAAGCCAAAATTATTGCACCAGTGCATTCACCATCGCTGGCGTTAACATTGGAAAAGTGCGAAATCTATAAATCTAGCCTAACTGGAAAATGTTTGACCTATAAGGATGCCACAATTTTACCTTCAGCTTGGAAGTACATAATCAAAGAGAGCTCATAATTTAATGCAGAGCACGCAGTCATTGTGAAAATCCTATGCTGTTGTATTTATTTTATTTATTTTATTGTATCTTATTTTATTATAGTTTGTTTGATTAGTTCAATTTCAGTATTTAATGGACTATTTAGATGATTTCTATTTTGTTTATTTTGAATTTAACATAATGTTCGAAACACTTTTAATTCAAATTCCTTAGTGATTCAATAAGAACAATTGTAAATGAACTAGTGTAAAGGTTTGTGTAGCATCAATAACCTGATGATGCACCATTTAGTGGGTTGAAAACATTTATTCAATGTAATAAACAAAGTCTCTCAGTAATAAGGTGTGCTTGATATACAGTTACTCTTTCAATATGAAGACAAATCAACAATAATTATAATAAAAATGATTTTTGAGAAAAAGGCAATTAATTTGTTATTTAAGAAAATATAATAGCTATATCTTTAATTACAATATACAGTTCGGCAATAATAAATGTGAACATTTGTGCTAAAAAAAGGAAAAGCTGAGAAAAACTTATACAATAGCAGAATATTTTTAATAAATTTTTGAACTTTTATTCAATCATCTTTACATCAAATTAAAATAAAATAGTTTTACTGGAAAAAGTTACTTGAAACTACAACAACAAAAAGTTATAGCAGCAATAAGAAAGAGTTCATTTATCAGTTACTCCTAGTATTAGGATGATAATACAAGATGATTCATATAAATCTGAACCCAAGATTTTTATTATAAATCTTAAATGAATGAATGGAAATCAATCAGATCTTCGGGAAGCTTACCTTCACTTATGTTGAACACATTAAATTCTGGAACTGGCTGCTAGTGACAGCAGAGACAACTTGGTCCCTTTTTCCTTTAGAAAAATATTAAACACCATCACATATGTGTAGATTTTCACAGAATTTGTTGAATAATTTGATGATGTGGAACTGATAAAAAATTACTTCTAGCAAGATGAAGTAACTTACCACACCTCACAAGAGTCAATGGTGACAATCAAGAGCTTTTTTTTATGGACCACATCATCTCCAAGAATCTGTGGCTGCCACAGTTATCCAATCTTACCAGGTGGACTTCTTTCTGTGCAGCTATCTTAAGGAAAGAGTGTACTGTAACAAATCCCATATGACTGATGATTAGAGGATAACATTAGGAATGAGATCCAAAACATTGATGCTGCAACATTAAGATGCATTATCAGCGTGTAGTGAACATTGACAAGCCTGACAGAAGGCAGCAGTCACTTCCAACATTTACTATAGTGTGATGTGTTCAACATAAATTGCTTCCTGAAAATCTCATCAATCTCCTTTATTTGTTTAAGATATACAATAAAAAATTTGGGATTGGGTCTATATGAATCATCTGTATTTACTAATTACTTGCTTATATTTATTTTTATAAAATATGTCATTTTTTTAGACAAATAAGTATAGTCAATATTAAATTATACAGAAGAAATAATTATTTCTTCTGTATAATTTATATTCATTTCTATTACTATAAGTGCTCTTTAAATTGTTATTTACTTTCCTAAATAACTACAATAATGATAATTCCTGCTCTCAATAATTCCAATGGGAAAATTCATACATATTCAGTTTCAATTAGGTTGCTAGATTTCTGTAACAGGATGAAAGGCCACCTTAAAATGATTAATGCTACCACACTCCTTTTCACTCCACCCTGTACCATCACAAAAAGAATATAGATCATTTCACATATCTTGGTCAGATGTGCAATATTCGGTTGGAGTCTGGAAGTTTTAAAAGCTCAGAAACCTCTTTTTGATAATGCACAGTGACCTTGTCAGAGATTTGTCAAAAAATCCAATCTCTTCATTAAGTAAATAGACTAATCCCTGCTACTTCACATTCTTACAACTTGATCAAGATTTATGTAACAAGCTGTAAAATTGAATGAATTGAATCAAAATCTAAAAAATATAAACAGAATGTTTAGTTATAGTTATTTACTTATTAATAAGTAAAAATTCTGTTTATATAAAGTAAATAACTAAACATTCTGTTTATAATTTTTTAGACTTTGAAATTTAGAATTTAAAATATTTAATAATAAACTATAGCTTTCTATAGAAACGGATATGGATTATTATATAAGGATAGGCTTATACCTAAAAAATAATTTGGCACTGTCATTACAAAACAAGAGTATTGAAAAATGAAAATAAAGAACAAATTGTGTCTTTTTTCATTTTAATAAAGGACTATCCTTTGAAAGAAAAGATGTCTGACAACCCTAGTTTCAATAAATACACCTAACTCTTATTAGTTTATTAAGACAAGAATCTTATAAACAGTAAAACAAGTTTACTGTTTACAAGATACTGTTTATTCTTAATATTTTATCTGTTAAAACATTTATCAACAAAATTAAGCAACTTATTTAATAATTGATTTAGCAATAAATGTTATGTAATTTTGAAAATAATTCATTACTCTATTTTATTCAAAATAATTATACTTATGTCATTATTTTAATAAAAGTTAAAGTATATTTCAGTTAAATCTTTCATTTTTATAAATAAATAAACTAACTAGAAAGAGAGTGAAAACAAAGAAGGAACAAAGATATTTATCCTTTAGCTTAAAAAATGTAAAGACAACATAAGTTTGAACTGCCATCTTTTCAGGTGATGTTACAACTAATTTTTAACAAATTACTATTGATATTTAGTTTAAAAGTATTAATAAATTGTGTTACCACCTTGTATAAATATTAATTAGAAAGGATTTGAATTTAATTAAATAATTTATAAAATTCTGGAAAAAAGAACAGACTTAAATTTAGTTATGTTTAGCATTATTCGTACAGTACTACTACTAGCAGATGAATCCAGCATTACTCAAACAAAAAATAACACCACCAAAGTTTAAGATTAGAAGTATGATATAATCTAATAGGTTATTTGCAACAGATTGTATAAATTATGTAGAGTATGTTCTAATAAATATTGAATTTATAGAAAAATTATTGAGTTTAAATTTTAAGAAATTGTAGCCTATAAATTCTGACTGTCGTCTGTCTGTCCTTCCTTAATCTCGAGAAAGGAGTTAGACATGAAAATCGAGACCAGATATGGAAAGCTTATGGGCAGGAGACCCAGATTAACTGTACAAACTTTCAGTTTAAACTGGAAGTCATGTTACTTCAATTCAAAATTTCACCTGAAAAGCATTAGATAGTTACTGGCATGACATCATACTCACAGGAAAAGTATGATGTCAAGGACAAGACACCACTAAAAGAATTGAGGACATTGTGACAAAAAATTGCAGCCCGGCACTGTGACGATGTCACAATAAATAATCGCTAGTTAGAATTAGTTTGGTGTATTTTGTTACAGCAATGATACACGCGAGTGATCTGCCAAGGGGGATGCAACCCGAGAAGACTTTTATGGGAAGCTGGAACCTATTTAGATGTTACTAATGTCAAGAAAACCCAGCAAATTCCATGAGGTAAGCCTGATGGCCATGTCCAAATCCATGACTAACTATCAGAGTTTGGTGGTTTTATCCACTCAGCTACTGGAGGACACTTATTAGAATTAAGAAAGTACCATTCAGAAATAAAAAAACCCAAGTTGTTAGATGTGACAAATTAAATACTTATAGGCTTTTCACAAGCTTAAACACTTTTGATTCCATACAGGCAAGTGCTATATGTGGAGACTTAACATATATAGTTTCCACAGGGTAACATTTTTGATTCCACATGGGCAAGTGCTATATGCTACCTGTCTCAGTAATGATGAAGTGCATCTATTTCACGTTATCATTATCGCAGTAATTAAATGAATACAATATATATATATTTTTAAATTATATGGTGCTACATGTAACTCAGCAAACTGAATTTAGATAGAAATTAATTGATTTATAGAAATGCAATTGATACTTTGAGGTGGGATGTACTGTACAACATTACCCAAGTGGAGAATATTTGAAATATAACTTGCCAAGTTTTGTTGCAATTAGTCAAATAGTCTAGGATTATATAGCAAAACAAACAAACATCCTCATTTATATATATATATAGATGATAGTATTGAACACTTAAGAATCTTAGAAAGCAGGCAAACAAATTGAAATAATATTTGTACAACAGCATTTCAAATATTTATGTGCTTTCAAACAAATTAAACTTCAGGCTCAACAGAATATATCTATATATCTATATATATACAGTAGAACCTCGATTATCCACCCTAATTGGGGACTGGGGTTGGTCGGATAATTGAAAAGTCGGATAACCGAAAAGTATGAAAAAATCCATTATTAGTGTAGTATATTATTATATCCCATGTAATTAGTATATTAGTATATCGCTATTAACCTATTTTGCGTTGAATTTTCATCGATGTTAAGCCTAACAAAAATTTTTTAAAATAATAATCGTCGCTATTGTA